>NC_073691.1:144788495-144955995 GCF_029784155.1 Uranotaenia lowii
TTGACAAATGAAGAGTGAATTCCAAAATCAAAATAGGAGTAACATTCTACACACACACACCTTCAAAATGAGGAGTGTTCAGGTTTTTTAAATGCAAAATTGAAAGAAATACGTCAAGTTGATATTGACCAAATTTTGACCGTATCACCCTTTGTTTGCTGAACGACGGACAAAAATATCTCAGCAACGGGTTTTTGAAGAGATAAAGAACAAGGTGGAACCAAAACCTTCCACGAGTTCCGATGTCAATAGACAGAAGCAGCCGCTTTTTAAAGAACAAGGCATTCAATTGAAGAAGGTTATCACCCGCAACATCCATGATAGCTATCCGGCGGTGGCACCCAAGGGGGAGATGGCCAAAAAGCTAGCGGCTGCTGTTCCGTACTATTTGTTCCTCACGACCATTACGGATACCAAGGTGACCCATACGGAGCCACTTTCAATAACCTTCCAGCAGTTTCTGGACAGTAGTCTTGGAGATTTGGTATGTTCGTTCCAGATGAACTTTATGGTGGACATTGGTTGGCTATTGGGTCACTACTATTTCGCAGGATGTGAAGACCGTTCACTGTTGATTCTGTATGGAGATGAATCGCCAGAGTTTAAAATGGTGTCTTCTAAAAAACCGAATGTGAAAGTTCACATTCCTACTCCCTTTGGAGTGACCGTACCAAGATGGGTCTCCTTGTAGCCAGAGGCTGGGTTATTCGGCCGAAAGTCATGAGGCCGAAAGCCATTCGGCGGAAGGTCATTCAGCCGATGGACGTTAGGCCGAATGGGCTATATGGCCGAACAGGCCACTAGGCCGAATGGGTTATTCGGCCGACGGTTATTCAGCCGAATGCTGTTAGGCCGAATAGACGCAAGGCCGAAAGGATGTTCGGCCGAATAATCACTAGGCCGAATGGTCACTAGGCCGAATGGTCATAAGGCCGAATGGTTGTATGGCCGAACGGTCGTAAGGCCGAATGGATGCTAGGCCGAAAGGTCGTAAGGCCGAATGGTCGTAAGGCCGAATGGCCATAAGGCTGAATGATCGTCATGAATGGTTGCTAGGTCAATAAGAAATCTTTTACACATGTCGGCATGCTAGGCCGAAAGGTCGTAAGCCCGAATGGCTGTTGGGCCGAATGGTCGTTTGTCCGAATGGCTGTTGGGCCGAATGTTCATAAGGCCGTATGGTCATTAGGTCGAATGATCACAAGGCAATCCATTAGGCCTGATGGCCATTCGGCTTGATGACTATTCGGCCTAACGACCATTCGGCCTAACTACTGATCGGCCAAACTACTGAGCGGCCCGACATGCAAGAAAGCGATAATATGTCTTATAGGCCTAGCATAAATTCGGTCCAACGACCATTCAGCCTAGTGGCTATTCGGCCTAACGACCTTCTAGCATCCATTCGACCCGACGATCATTCGGCTTAATGACCATTCGGCCTAACGATCTTTCGGCCTAGCATCCATTCGGCCTAACGACCATTCGGCCTTGTGACCATTCGGCCTAGTGACCATTCGGCCTAATGACCATTCGGCCTAATGACCATTCGGCCTAATGACCATTCGGCCAAATGACCGTTCGGCCGAATGACCATTCGGCTTAGTGACCATTCGGCCTAGTGACCATTCGGCCTAGTGACCATTCGGCCTAATGACCATTCGGCCTATAGCCCATTCGGCCTGATGACCATTCGGCCAAATAATATTCGGCCAAATAACCTTCGGCCTAATGTCGCATTCGGCCTATTGTCCTATTCGACCGAACATCCGTCGGCCTTTCAACCCATTCGGCCTAGCGACCTTCGGCCTAACATCTTTCGGCCTATCGGCCTTCGGCCGAATGTCCGGCCCCCGGCTACAAGGACGGTTCGAAGCGTGTAGTTATTTCCACAGCTGATTTGTATGAAGATGATTGGCACAACCGAACCCAAGGTCTGTAAATTAGTTCGAAGCTGCCGGCAGTTCCGGAGGACGACGATAACGGTTTTGGAGAGAGCAAGACAGGATTCCGTGATAGTTTGATAACTTACATGAATGCATACAAAATAACACAAGTTCAACTTTGGGTGGCGAGGATGCAGAAAACCGATTTAAGTTCCGTGAAGTATGTTTTCGAAAACGGCATAAAGTAAATTGTTTAACGTTATATTATTTCAGTGTTTTCTTGGTGATTTCGGTTCCCGGTGGCCTTCTTAGCACAGCCAAAAGACCACTTTGGGGCCACCCTGAGATGGCGGACATTCCCATTGGTTGAAACCAGCAGATGATTCCTGATCTGGAATGACGATGGATCGGCAGACGATTAAAAATATATGGAAAACTTATTTAAAACATTTACTTTTTCCTTGACATTTTTATAATGAAAAGTTGCATTTCTGCCGCAGCCACCATCAAGTGGTGCTTTTTGATTTTGTCCGTCGGTTTCTGCTAGAGTTCCGAATCTTGTAATGGATCATTTTTGTTTAGGGGCCGTACACTAATTTCGTAAGCACATAGGGGGGGGGAGGTTCAGATTTGCTTACGATCTCTTACTATGGGGGCAGGGGGGGGGGGGGGTTTCCAAAAATCTTACGTAAGAAATGTTACATTGATAATTCGTCACAGCCATACGAAACCATATTACTCAGGTTTTTATTTCTCACGACCTATTTGTTGGTTATTTATGATGATGTTACGTTATATATCTTTTAATATCTTTGAATTAATTAAAAAAAACTGCAGGATCTATAAAATGTATAAAGATTATTTATTTTATTTACATAGTATTCCGCCTCACGACGTAACTTGACGAACATAATTCCTATAATTCACTCGATCCATGGCAACCGTTCTCCAATTCCTCGGACATCCCACGTTCGCCGGATCACGCTCCACTTGGTCTAACCACCTCGCTCGTTGCGCCCCCGCTCGTCTTGTTCCTACCGGATTCGTAGCGAACACCTGTTTTGCAGGACAGTCGTCCGGCATTCTCGCAACATGTCCCGCCCAGCGTATCCGGCCAGCTTTTACCACCTTCTGGATACTGGGTTCGCCGTAGAGTCGCGCGAGCTCGTGGTTCATCCTTCGCCTCCACACTCCGTTCTCCTGTACGCCGCCAAAGATGGTTCTTAACACTCGTCGCTCGAATACTCCGAGTGTACGCAGGTCCTCCTCGAGCAATATCCATGTCTCGTGCCCGTAGAGAACAACCGGTCTAATAAGCGTCATATACAGGTTACACTTCGTGCGAGGGCTAAGTCTTCTCGACCGCAGTTGCTTGTGGAGTCCATAGTAGGCACGACTTCCGCTGATAATTCGCCTCCGGATCTCACGGCTGGTGTCATTGTCTGCGGTCACCAGTGAGCCGAGATAGACAAAGTCTTCGACTATCTCCAGCTCATCGCTGTCGATCGTGACCTTGTTATTACTGGACAAGCGGGTTCGGTCGGTCTCGGATCCGCAGGCCAGCATGTAATTCGTCTTGGACGTATTAATCATCAACCCAATCCTTCCTGCTTCGCGTTTCAGTTTGCGGTAGATCTCTTCCATCGCCGCAGATGATCTGTCGACTATATCAGTGTCGTCGGCAAAGCAGATAAGTTGACTGGATCTGTTGAAAATCGTGCCCCGAATTTCGCCTACCACTCGTCGAATAACACCTTCTAGCGCCAAGTTGAACATCATGCAAGATAGATCATCACCTTGTCGAAGCCCCTTGCGCGATTCGAATGAACTCGACAATTCACCCGAAATCCGCACACAGCATCCATCATCGCCTTGATCAGTCTGATCAGCTTCCCGGAAAAGCCGTTCTCGTCCATGATTTTCCATAGCTCGTTACGGTCGATTGTGTCGTATACGGCTTTGAAGTCGATGAATAGATGGAGCGTAGGGACTTGGAGTTCCCGCCATTTTTGGAGGATTTGCTGTAATATGAATATCTGGTCCGTCGCTAACCGTGATGATGCCGACCTGATGACTTCCCACGAATCTGTTTGCTTGTGGCGTTAGGCGGCGGAGTAGGATTCGGGACAACACTTTGTAGGCGGCATTGAGGACAGTGATCGCTCGGTAGTTCTCACAGTCCAATTTGTCGCCCATCTTGTAGATGGGGCCTATTACCCCTTCCTTCCACTCCTCCGGTAGCTGTTCTATGTCCCAGATCCGGACTATCGACTGGTGTAGGCAATCGGCCAACTTTTCCAGGCCCATTTTGATGAGCTCAGCTGCAATGCCATCCTTCCCAGCCAACTTGTTTCTATTCAGATGGCGAATTGCTTCCTTAACTTCACTCATCGTTGGGAGAGGCTGCTCTACGTCGTTGGCTACGCCCGGTGGCGCTTTCTCTCCTGGAAAATTTGGACTCGCTGCCTCTTCCGCTGTCGGCGATTTAACACATTTCGACGGGTGCTTCTTTGCACTACTGCCGCCCGCGCGGCATTCTCTTCGTCCATCACCTTCCTACACTCCTTGTCGAACCAGTCGTTCCGTCGAGTTTGCTCCACATAACCGATGACGTTCTCCGCAGCACTGTTGATGGCTGTCTTGATGGTATCCCAACAGTCCTCGAGAGGGGCTTCGTCAAGCTCGCAAGACTTCATCAACAAATAATATCAATCAATATGAGGCGCTTTAGATAATGAATTTTAAGACAGTTTTTTCTGTGATAGACACTACGGTTCAACAAACGGTTTACCAAACAAAATCCTAAAACTTTATCGCTAACCGCTGAAATGAGTCTGAGTTTTTTATTTAGTTGACAACGTCATTGTCGTCAAACATTTTTGCACCAATTCTAGTGAAATAGAATGATTTTTTTAGATTTTTTTGATTTTTAGGTAATTTTTTTATGATTCTTTGTGCCAACCTGATCTTTCACTCTTCTTTTTAATCGGAGTTAAGATTCAATATTGTTTACTCGATTTTGGAAATTTATTGAAAATTATTGTTACCTCGAACATGTTTTGTCTTTAACAATGTTCTCTATAATCGTTCATGGCATATCATCTCTTGTTTTGTATAAATTGTGCAAATGCAGTTATTAATTTTTACTTAAAAGTGCTTTGCTTTGAAGCATGGATTTCACATTTATAATATTTTCAAGCCATTTAAAAAAAAACGTGTCAATTTCTCAAAGAAAAAAAGCGTTAGATCTTACTAGAGGAGGGTTTTTTTTTTTGAAAAATCTTACTTTGTCTTACCAGGGGGTAAGGGAGGGTTGAAAATTTCCAAAATCATGATTATTCAGTGTAATTGGTGAACGGCCCCTTATATTGATTTCAACTAATAATTTCGAAGGTTTTAAATGAAACGGTATTGCAAAAGTTTTCTTAAAGTTGCTTAAAAACAGTCCGATTATTGAATTTTGGCAGAAAGATTAAATTTCGCAACAAAATTGAAATTTTTGAACAAGTATTTTCTGAGTTTTTGGAGAACAAATGTACAAATTCTTTCTATATTCATGGAGATTTTGACTATTTTTAGCTAATTTTTCTCAACGATTCAACGTATTAATCAGAAAAAATATCTCCAGTGTTTTCATATTGTGAAGATTGTAACATGAATATTCAAATGCAATGAACGATAAAATTTTCGACTAACTTCATTTGAAGTTATTGACGCTCTATTACAAGATGATTGTTTTTTATGGTTGATTTTCTTAAAGCCTAAGTTGAGTAAAATATTTTACCCGAAGACTGTAACTCGATTGGATTTGAAACATAAAAGTTATTGCGGTTCAAAGATTGGTCGAAAATTGTCGTATAAAACGCAATGCGTAAAAAGTACTCAATTCAATTTTATTCACGTTTGAGACTCAAGCAACCCCTCCCTATGGCAGATCTTCCTGAAATTTGGCATGTGACCTTCTGGTAAGCTTATGAATAATTTTGCCTTAGAGCGAGTGAGATTTATCATGTTTCATTCTTCTTATACTATGATAAGTGTACTGCGGTTCGTTAAATTATTAAAAACTGCGAAAAATACAGTTATGGTAAAGTAGCCATAACTTCTTCAACTTTCAACCGATATTGATAAATAACCACTTGAAATCTTTGTTTTAAATTGACATTTAAGCGCAAAAGAAAATAAGAATTTTTAAATGCTACCATCGAGTCTAAATTTTTCGTTGAAACAAAATTTCTCTAAAAAAATGCGTTTTTTAATATTTTTTTTTCTAATAAAGTCACTAATGTCAACAATACTGTTTGTTTTTGCACGCACTTCAATCACCGAACACTTCACCCTCGATAGCTAGCGGACTGTAAAAACTAGCTAAAACACTTTCTTCTGAGGGGATCTTCTAACTTTCCCACTCTGGGGGAAGAATTTTGTTTACCCGGCGGTGAGATTTCGGACGTAGTAAAAATCGCGATACGAGCTGAGCTGTGGTTGGAACTTGATTAATTTATTTTGCCGTTTGTTTTCCATCCAGTTCGGCTCTCTGGATCTCTCTTAAACATAAAAGCGGTGTCACAGTGAGACGTGAGAAATTGAGCATTTATGGACCGTTAGCACGTCTCACTGTGGGCTTACATAAACCTCGGAATAAATTGTCATTTTCAAACACTGTTGGTCAAACGCAAAAACAGTGTTCAGATGATCGATAGAAAACTTATTCACCTTCAATATGCAAAAGAGAGATTTCAAATCACTGTTATGCCGTCCGAGATATTTAATTCTAAGTACAAGAACTTTTTTAATTTTTCCGAAATTTCATATTTGGAGCATAACTCAAAAACAGTTCTACTGAGATTTTTTTGAATTTCATTTTCGGATTCAGCGCCCGATTTCTCATTGGAAATGACCTTCGGTTTACTGAGTTCAAAAATGCTGTAAACTAGTGTAATTGTTTGCCGCTAAATTTTGGTTCTGGACCACTGTGCATTGCTCTTTGCTGAGTAATTTAACACGTTCGTCGCCACGCTCATTTTGGTAGTTTTACTAGCCACAGATTTGCAACGTGTGGCTAAACTGAGCGGCTAACTTGAGTAAGAGAGCGTCACATGTTTTTTGATGTGACGGGGCCTCCCAGGAAATACACCCGTCCCCCGAATATGGGTCCCTTGGCGACGAACGTGTTAAGATTGGTTTCTACCGTTGATGTTAAGTTTTGAGCCTTGGAAAAGACTTCAGTAATAAATTTGTGGAGTTCGGAGGGCCTGAGGAAGACAGTAAGATCATATTGAACGTTCGATTCAAAATCGTTAAAAAAATTACCGAATTTACCGGTGAACACACATCATGACCAAAATTATAATTCGCAACCTGAATGTATTGTTTCAAGCACACGTCGTTTACCAATTAGCTTCGTTGTAAGATGGCGGAGAGCAAACTCAAGGGCACAGATTCGAATCTCTATCGGTAGGTTGATTTAATTTTATGAACGTCGATCTTCGCACTAAACTTTTATGCCCAAATTACTCATACCTACGTATATTTTACTTGTTGGAGGGTAAAAAAAATCACAAACGGATTGTTTGATATGCATGTACCTTCATACATGTATATATAGGGCCCACTTCTATAGATTTATGCATCTTTGGTAAGTTTTATCTGATCATTTCAAATGCTATATGTGTTTTAATAATTCTTCTCTTTCTGAGACATACATATCTACCAAAATGTTGGCTGGGCCCTGCCTCAGTTCTGTTATCCATGCTGGTCTCCTCGGAGAAGATTTTGATCGAAACGATAACATCAGGCCTTTCTGACTCACCTTTTATCTTTGATACATAGTTAGATGGTTAGATTGTATGTTGCGCCAAAATCATGAACGTCCGATGTTGGGCGCAAAAAGCTCGTCCGTCGTATTAATTGCTGGCTCCCGAACACGTACCTTGAAAAACTAAAAACCAAATATAAAAAAATGAAGTTAAAACATGACCATCGTTGCACAAAACCAACTTCCGCACAAGAAAGCAACAGATCGGAGAAATCGTTTTCATTAGGAATTCAAATAAATCACACGCCCACGGAATCTGGAATCCGTTTTTGTGTCAAAACAAAAGAGCCGCAGCCAGTACATGGGGCCTGAAAGTGATACAAAACGTGACAAATCATTTGGCAGCCGGTTCGCGTGGTGGTAGCGAATGGCCAAACGTCACCAGCAAACAAGAACCAACATGCCATCATCCATCCATGGGACCACGACGATGATGATGGCCAGCCTTATATGTGAATGATGATGACAGATATGACAGATTGAATGCGCTTTCGGTCGAACCCTTGGGGAAAAGGGGGGGTGGGATATTTTAGTAAAGAATGAATTGGGGAGGGAGGTAGAAATTAAATCAAACACAAAAGCAGAAGAATTGCGAAAAAAATAGCAACAGAAAAAAAACTGTACTAGAAACGATGAAACTTTTCAGCCATGCTGTTTGGGTACTCTGAACAAACAAACAAACAAACAAACAAACGAAATCCTTCAACTGCAAAAAAAAAACTTCACGCACATATTGTAGGGGAGTGCAGGTTTTATCGATAGCAAACTGCTCCAAGGGAAAAATAGAATAAGAGATAGATGACTCAAATAATAATAGAAAAAAAAACAGACTAAAACAAAATGCGAATCGCACAAAACCGGGAGCCGTCGTTCAAAGACTTTCTCGAACCTGTACGTACACCAGCACGAGAAATGAGAAGGACGAACAATTGAGTTTGAAACAAAAGCAGTCAGCCGAACAATGAATAATCGGTTCGTTAGCGGTTCGAATGGGTTGACGTTGGGACCGAAGCTGTGAGCGTTGCTAGAAGATGTGAGGGGTAGAGGAGCAGCAAAGTTGTAAAATAGGAACAGGAAATAAAACAAAAAATCATTCGTTTGGGGGGCTCGAATGACCACGTGAAGCAGCGGGGTTAAAAATTCTATCGACTGCTGCTGCTGTTGCATCGCAAATAGTGCGTGCGTGAATCCTGCCGGTGACGTATTGCACTGCCATGTTCTTTTTTTCTCCTTTCTGCCCGCCACACACAGTGTTGCGCCTAACCTCACTTTTGGTGCTCGTTTTCAGGCTGTGATTGCGTAGGTGGAGGATATTGAAATGTTCGTGCTCATACAGAAGGCCAGAAAGTAAACCGTGGATAAAAGGGTTTTAAAAACATGGGAGAACAAAAAAGTTTATACCCTCTGGCGTTGTTGAGACGAAAAGTTCGGGGTGTAGGTTATGCGAGGTCGGAACTGGGAGTTTGGGCTTATCAGCGGTTGTGTGTTGCAAGGATTTTCCATTTGAGTTGTAATTATTTGAACTTTTGTTTGGCTTGTGCTGAGTATGTATTTTGAAAAGTTTCAAGATTTAGTTAGGCGTACGACTTCTAGAAGATTATGTGTCACAAAATTCTAGTTAGAGAAATATACTTTATAAATTTTTGTTAGAATTGGTGATATGCTTTTGAAGCAAATTACTACAATTTAATTGAAAAAACCTCAGCCGTTACTAAGACAAAATAAACAAAGCTATCACTGACATCATATAGGTAGAACTGAATGAATTTGTACATAATATTACCTCATGCATAAAAACTAAACCCATCGGGAAAAAAACGTTAAGCGTGAGCAGAACGTTTCGGATACTACTAGCACTGACTATACTGGCTGGACACTTTTTCCAACAGTACGCAATATCGATTCCAGAGTGCGCATCGATCGATTTGAAGAAATGCTATCCCAGTTAGGAAATGCCACCCAACTTTAAAAAACAGGCAATTTCTACGATAAAATTGGGCTAAACAGGTACATTTTTCCTACAGAGCATTTTTTGTCACATTTTTCAGGTTCACCACCTGCCTTCGGTTTTGCGAACCTACAGAATCTGACAAAATAAATTATACAGAAATGGTTGAATTTTTGTTCTAAGTGTCATGTCAGTGTGATCAGTGCTACTAGCATCAGTGCTAGTAGCACTGATCACACTGACATTTTTTTGTCAAATTTTCCAGGTTCGCAATACCGACGGTAGGTGGTGAACCTGCAAAACTTGACAAAAAAATGTCCTGTAGGAAAAATGTACCCGTTTAGCTAAATTTTATTGTAGAAATTGCCTGTTTTTTTAAAGTTGGATGGCACTTTCTATCTGGGATAGCATTTCTTCAAATCGATCGATGCGCACTGTGAATCGATAGTGCGTACTGTTGGAAAAAATATCCAACAAACGAAATGGTCAGTGCTATTGTGAATTCAAATAATTTTTTTAGAAACGTCGCTGGTGAGCTGGCAACAAAACACAGACTTCCGACAATCTAGTACTTTCCTTCTCTTTGTCGGAAGTCTTTCGGAAGTCGGAAGTCCGGACTTGCGAAGTAAAATTTATTGCTGGCGCGTTAATACTAATTCCGCGTCCGGAAGAGCGAAAAATTTTCGAAAGTTATGATCCAGTGGGATCTCCTCCTCTCTGGAGAGGATCGTCAACGATGTCATGTTCTCAGCTTGTCGGAACTGGATCTCTGAGAATCAGCATGGATTTTTCCCAAAACGATCGGTAACTTCAAACCTAACAGTTTTTACATCGTTCTGTATATCGAAAATGGATGGTGGCAAACAAATCGACACAGATATATCAGCTGCATTCGATTCAGTGAACCATGAAATCCTCCTGAAAAAATTGCATCGCCTGGGATTTTCCGAAAGACTGTGTGCGTGGATTAACAGTTACCTAACGAATCGCCGACTAGCTGTTAAAATTGGTTCTGCTGAATCCTTTGATTTTATTCCAAAATCTGGCGTACCGCAAGGCAGCAATCTGGGTCCATTATTGTTTACGCTGTTCTGTAATGATATAAATTTGCTCCTCATTGGATGTGGAGTTCTCCAGTATGCGACCGACCTAAAAATATATTTAGTTATAAACAGCCTAGCTGATTGTTACGCGTTACAACGTTTCCTGGACATAGTAGCGAGCTGGTGTGCCTATAACTTACTGGTTTTGAGCGTTTCTAAGTGCTGTATTATCACATTTGGGCGCAGGAAACACCCGTTCTTGTATAATTACAATATACTGGGCGTGCAAATGCATCGTTTAGAGGAAATAAAGGATCCTGGCGTTTTATTGGACATTCGTATGACTTTTAAACGTCATTACTCTGTGGTACTCGAGAAGGCAGACCGCATACTGGGATTCATCATACGTTTGAGTAAAGAATTCACCGATCCGATCTGCTTGCGAGCTTTGTATTGCTGCCTGGTTCGATCAATATTGGAATCGGCGAACCTGGTATGGTGGCCTTTCGAAGCTGCTTGGATTAACGTTGTGAGGCAACTCAACGACGATTTGTGCGTTATGCTCTTCGTGAGCTGGGAAAACCCGTTAAACTTGCCACCATATGCTCATCGTTGTGCTCTGCTTGGTCTTCAGACGCTATCAGATCGTCATTCCATCGCCCAATCTCTATTCGTGACAAAGATTTTACGAAACGAAATCGATTGCGCATGGCTGCTTTCCCGATGTAACATCTACGCACCAGAACGAACTCTTCGCAATCGAAATTGGCTCTCTCTGGAATCAAGAAGCACGCGCTATGGCAGCAATGATCCTCTACGTTCCGCAATAACTTGCTTTTTACGCCATTTTACACAGTTTGACTTAAATGTATCCATTTCAATTTTTAGACGTCGGATTGAATCTGATTTAGGCAAACAATTACGAAACTAAGAATCATGTTATGTACAAATAGTATTAAGATCATTAAGACACCTATGTAAGATGATATTATTTTCAATAAACAACAATAAACAACAATAAACAACATTTGCCAGTCGGAAATTGGAATGCCTGATAGAATAACGGTAAAGAAGGGAGTGTTCCGGATTTTACTCTCTCAATGTGCTTTGAAAAAATGCACATTGTGCTCATTGTGTGAGCGAATGACACCCATGCATATGAGACCTCAGACCAGTGATTGAAATCCTCACCAATTTTCTCATCAGAAGCTCTCAAAATACACGCTTTGAGGCCTCGCATAGTAATCAGAGGGAGGCAACGTTACACGTTTTGTCTATGTATCGTGTGACCAACATCTTTTAAATAAGTGGTCGTGAATCTCGTTTTTAAGCTTTTTTCCTCAGATTTGAGCTTTTTTTACCTTGAGAAGATAGGAGACGAAAGCTTAAATCTGAAGAAAAAAGCTTAAATCGGTCAAAACGAGGGGAAAAAAAGGGGAAATCCGAAAGATGTGCTCCATACGGTTTGAATAGCGTTGCCGCCGCCTGATAGTAATACATTCATTCAAACCTCCCCCCATGAGGAGGATCTGCTCTGAGAGACACTATTCGTTTGCTGCCCCGAACGAATTCTCTCAACGTTCGGTTGCTACATGATGCATGAAGAAGACGAGGCACACATACTCATTTACGTTATTGAATTTGATGGACTCAAGCCGATAGCTGTCGTTGAGAAGGACATCTTCAACCTCGCCGCAAAGGTTAAGGCAACAACGACAACAACCGAACTTATTGCATTGCGGGCCGCAACGTATGGAGCAAGGAGGGGGGAGGAAAAAGAAACGAAAACACTAGCTGCCTGCGTGCGATTGCTGTGCAATAATAGCAACAGCAGAAAAACCTCGGGTATTCGATCCAGGCACAAACGAGGAGACTCGGGTTTGCTGTGCCTTTTGAATTCTTTTCCCCCAAGAATGTAACAGGAGATGAGTGAGAGACATTCGTTTGTTTTTTTGGATTCGCTGCCTCGAATGTATATTGCTTCGTGAAGGCGGGCCATGTTGAGAGCGTATGCATCATCAGTTTTGTCGTTTTCGCTGCCTCAAAGCAACCTTTGCTTCCGAGTAAAGCGTTGAGCGAGAGAAGGTTGATCAATTCATTCTCAACCAAATTCAACCACTGCCTCAGACCTTCTTTTAGCTTGTTAAGTTTGGTCGACTTTCTCATTCTCTCCGTTCATCTCGCTTTTTTATTCTACTCTCTTTTGTTTGCAACCCTTTCGGCAACGCGTCCACACTTTCGAGCGTCTTCTTCTCCATTACCGAACGAATGTTCGAGTCTCATTCGAAACCACGCAATATTCGCCATGAACTATATCGGAACCAGTAAATCTACCAGTGATTGAATTTTGCTGAGCATGAATTGATCAACCTTCTCTCGCTCACTGCTTTACTCGGAAGCAAAGGTTGCTTTGAGGCAGCGAAAACGACAAAACCGATGATGCATACGCTCTCAATATGGCCCGCCTTCAAGGAGCAGTATACATTCGAGGCAGCGAATCCAAAAAACCAAACGAATGGCTCTCACTCATCTCCTGTTACATTCTTGAGGGAACCGAATTCAAAAGGCAGAGCAAACCCGAGTCTCCTCGTTTGTGCCTGGATCGAATGCGTGAGGTTTTTCTGCTATTGCTATTATTGCACAGCAACCGCACGCAGGCAGCTAGTTTTTTCGTTTCTTTTTCTTCCCCCCTCTTTGCACTATACGTTGCGGGCCGTGCAATGCAATAAGTTCGGTTGTTTTTGTTGTTGCCTCAACCTTTGCGCCGAGGTTGAAGATGTTCTCCTCAACGACAGCTATCGGCTGGAGTTATTCGAGTTATTCAAATTCAACAACGTAAATGAGTATGTGTGCCTCGTTTTCTTCATGCATCATGTAGCAACCGAACGTTGAGAGAGTTCGTTCGGGACAGCAAACGAATAGTGTCTCTCAGAGCAGATCCTCCTCATGGGGGGAGGTTTGAATGAATGTATATGTATCGTCTCCTGTATAGCTATGCGAGGCCTCAAAGTGTGTATTTTGAATGCCTCTGATGAGAAAATTGGTGAGCATTTCAATCACTGAAATCTACTAAACCTTTGACAGTACATCGCACGCACGACCTAATACGCTTCAAGCTGCGCTCAAGCGGTGGTAGGAGATGTCGGTAGCACGGCTACGTTCAAGGTATTCATTCCTACAGCGACATCTTTACCTACGGCGACATCGGGCTCAACAGGGTCGTGCGTCGTGATCGACAGTACTCTCTGCGCATAGAATACGGATTCAGCAAAGACGACGGGACAGTACAAGGACGTGTATTTCCAACAGCAGCATCCATTGCGTTCCGGGAAGAATAGTCTATTACAAGTGACCAAACAGCGCTATTCTATCATTTTCAAAACGATCTAGATAAATAATTAGGATAAGATCCAGCTTTAAATATATTCGTAAAATCGCATTATACCTGTACTTCATTTTGTGGAAAAACTCTAAGAGAATCGAGCTACTGTCAAGTGAGAGAACTGCTACGAGAGAACTTCCGCTGAGGTGTCAAATATCACTTTATCACTTTATCGCAATATCATCTATCTCGATTGTGTGCAGGCTTCGGACGACTCCTGAGGTGTCACTCATAAGTGTAAGAGCAAAGCTTCACAAAGAGGAGTGGAACCCACGCTCTTGTGAGCGCTAAACCGCACTCACTCTGCTCTTGCTTCCCGAAAAATAAACTTTCAACACACACTTACATGAGTGATGTGTGCCCCGTCAGTGTAGCTCTTAGAGCGCGCTCTTAGGGAAATGAAGTGTGTTTTTTTTTTAGGAAACCGTCCTTCCCATCATGTGCATAGCAAAAAAAAGACGTTATTAACGGAATTCTTCAGGCAGCGATTTGAAAGCAAAGCGCGCAAGCGCTTGGTGCCGAGGGTCAAATTCCAATGGTTTAATGAAATTTATGTAATGTAAAGTAATCGTTTACATCTACTTACGTTTATATCTACATTATTATGGCAATAAATGAATGGTGAAAATATCATTATCGAATTAAAAAAAAACTTGTACGTACATTTTGATGACTGTTTGATGCCACATGACTTAGAAATTGCATAAACCGACTGGCACTGCCATTTTTTCAGATCTCTGGGGGATTCATGTTTAAGACTTTCACAACTCGCATCATTCATAATGCATATTAAACTTATGTCTCCACTTAGGTTCTTTTTCCATAAGGGTTTTCCAAAATATTTAAAATATATAAATAAAATGCAACTTTAGTTCGAACGACAAATAACACGAGTTTCCATCAAAATGGGAAATTGACCAAAAAGATAAGAATAACTATTTTCCGAATAACAAAATAAGCATCATTTTAAAAATGAAAAATACTTACAAAAGTTAAGAAATGCCATAAGTTTGCATTTTTTATACTCGTCATTTCTGTAGTTTTTACTTTATAATCATTAATAAAGTTTTGCATTATTTTGCAATTTAGTTTTAAACTTTGTGTTTTCTATCCATCTTGTTTAATTTATGGTAAATTTAGGATAAAATTTATAAAACTTGGGAGATTTTTGAGAAAGTTAAAAAAAAATTAGCATGCATCTACATTAGACTGAGTCTATTTGAAGTCATTTTCAAATTACCAAAACCCTTTGATCTCAACAACTTCGTTGCAGATTTTTAAAGTAACGATTACATGAATAATTTTTTTTTGTAGAGAAATGAATCCAACTTTGATGAAATTTCAGGGACTAGATAAGGGAAAATTGATGTTGAAATTTTTTTCGCATGTTTTTCAACATCAAATTTCCCTTATCTAGTCCCTGAAATTTCATCTAAGTTGGATTCATTTCTCTACAAAAAAAGTTTCGCTGACTGAATGTTTGAGTCAAGACCCATCTTTGGGTCACAGTTTAAAAATACATGAATAAAGTTTTATTTTCTTGTTTGTATGAAAAAATTTTACATTAAGTTCGAAAAAAAAGAAAAAAAGATTTCTCTTCTATCTAAGAACTCCTTCTTAATTGGTGATTTTAATTACAATCTTCTTAGACCATCTTCGAGGATAGATCTCTTAAAAGATACATTATCCAGCTGTAATTTCACGTGTTTTAATAATGAACCCACATTTTTTCATTGCAACGGAAGTTCTCTTTTAGATTTATTACTGACGGATTCCACAGAGAGTGTTTACAGGTTTAGTCAGATTTCTCTTCCTGGTGTATCCAACCATGATCTTATTTTTTCGTCCCTGAATTTTTCAAAGCAAGATCATGCTAATGGATACTGGTTTCGTGACTATTTAAATTACGATCGACAGGCCCTTTTTCAAACTCTCAATAGCATTTTTCTTCAGTATAGATGATTCTGATATGCTAGTGGAAATATTTAACTCATTTTTACACTCGCTGTTTGATACTTATTTCCCCTTGAAATTTAAAAAACAGCGAAAAAATTCTTGGTTTAATCGTTATATTCAAATAGCAATAATCAACAGAGATTTAGCGTACAGAACTTGGAAACAGTCTAAATTAGCCGAAGACAGATTAAAATTCAAACGATTACGCAACAGGGTAAACACATTGATAAAAAACGCAAAAATCATGCATAATAAAGTGAAATTGAATACTAATTTACCCGCTAAAAAGTTCTGGAAGAATTTGAAAAGCTTTGGCTTAAACAATTCAAAGAATCTGCCAGTTTCTACTGACTTTTCTGCAACAGAAGTGAATAATTATTTTTGTTCAAATTTTACATCCAATTATAATAACGAAGAAATTTATATTCCTCATACTTCTTCTGGTTTCCACTTCAGATCTGTTCATGAGTACGAAATAATTAATGCAGTATCTTCCATTGAATCTAACGCTACCGGATTGGATAACATTCCCATCAGATTGGTGAAAATAGTTCTTCCTTGTATGCTCCCGATCTTAAGCCATCTTTTTAATACTATCATCAGAACTTCTAAATTTCCCCTCCAGTGGAAAAAGGTTAAAGTTGTACCTATCCCGAAAAAATCAAACAATCTCGATATTACCAACTTAAGGCCAATTAGTTTATTGAGCTCAGTTTCGAAAATTTTCGAAAAATTAATCAAGCATCAAATTTCTGATTACGTTAATCAACATAGATTATTAAGTAACAATCAATCAGGTTTTAGAGCAAATCATAGTACTGAAACTACCTTGATGAAAGTTCACAATGACATCGCCATCTCTCTTGATAAAAAAGGATTAGCTTCTCTGATACTAATTGATTTTGCAAAAGCGTTTGATAGGGTGTGCCATAAGAAGCTGATTGAAAAATTGATATCAAAATTTACTTTTTCTGGATCTGCAGCAAAAATGATTCAATCATATCTTCAAGGACGGGTCCAATCAGTTTTAATAGATGGATGTTTCTCGATGTTAACTCCTATTGAGTCTGGCGTACCTCAAGGATCGATTTTGGGGCCAATGCTGTTTTCTCTCTTTATTAATGACCTGCCATCTGTTTTAAAATACTGTAGCGTTCAAATGTTTGCTGATGACGTTCAAATATATTTCTGTTCTGACAACTCGTTATCAATGGAAGCTGTCGGTGACAAAATAAATTACGACTTAGAACAAATCAACCTATGGTATATTCAGAATATTCTACCTGTTAACCCAGCTAAAACCAAGGCTCTATGCTTCAGTAGACCCAACAGAAATATTAACATCCCTACGCTTTATCTGGCAAATTCTGAGATAGTTTTCACCGATTATGCTGAAAATCTTGGCGTCATTTTTGACCGTGAATTGTTATGGAACAGGCAAGTCAATAAACAGTGTGGCAAAATTTATGGATCTTTGAAACAGTCAAATCTCACCACGAGGAACCTTGATGTCCAAACTAAATTAAAATTGTTCAAAAGCTATGTTTATCCATTATTCATTTATGGCGATTTTATCTATTCAAACTGTTCTGCTAAGTCCATGGACAGACTCCGTGTTGCTCTGAACTCATGCGTTCGTTACGTTTACAACTTATCTAGGTATTCCAGTGTTTCCCACCTACAAAAAAAATTGATAGGCTGTTCATTCTATAATTTTTACAAATACAGATCCTGCGTAGTTATCCACAGAATACTTCATAAAGAAGCTCCACAATATATCAAAAGACTTTTCGTTCCTGTGAAAAATTCAAGAACACTGAATTTAACTATTCCATCGCATTGCTCGGTTTATTTTAATAACTCGTTTCTCGTTAGAGGTATCTCGACCTGGAATAATCTTCCTATCCATATTAAATCCTTAAAAACGAAATCAGAATTCAAAAAAGCTTCACTTACAAGATTTGCATCGATAAGACAGTAATCGGTTATTTTTATAGTTAGGTATAAAAGTTCGTCAGAAACGAAATTTGATCAATATTTAAAATCACAAGTTTATAACCTAATTGTAACACATCAAAAAGAATGTACAAATCTTATGTTACATGAATAAAATTATTATTATTATTATTATCTCTTGAACCGAGCCATCTAATCTTTTTTTTCAATTTATAAATTCTCTAAAGGAAAGTTTTCGCTGAATAACTATGTCGAAGCTCTTGAAGTGTACTCTGAAAAATTTAATAATGCATCTTATAATGGGTTCGAAAGTAGATTTTGTAATAAATTGTCTCCATATCAAACAGGTTTGAATAATTTAACACTTCACGCAGTGTAAGATTTAGAAGTATGCTGCACACAAAACTAAACTTTTCAATCACGTTACACTATTTGGCTGGAATGAAAATAAACCGAAAATGCGTCGTGAAAATAAGCGTCATTTTTATGAAAAAAATATTTTCAACTCAAGATGAAATCTATAATGTACAGTCCCCCAGTCATTAGTCACTTTACGTTTCCTTTCACCACTAATGGTTCGTTTATTCAGGTGTTAGTAGACCAAATATCAAGCTTTGCATGAATTTAAGTCATTGAATACTTCCTCTTTGAGTTCAAGTATGTTATTATTCAAAATTTTGTTATAAAATGACATAATTTACCGAAACAATAAAGCGTTTTTTAGAAACGCATATATGGGTCAAAATTGTAGCTCGTAACAATTGTTAGTCACATAGAAATCCATGACGACACTCGAATGTCAACATGAGTATCAACTTGTTTCGGACAAACATTTATTTTATTTTACGAATTCAAAACAATCGAAATCCAAAACAACGATCTTGTTAATAACACCCTCGACACTAGCTAGCGGACTGTAAAATTAACTTTCAATGTTCAATCAGCATCACTATACTGCAGATACTTATGCTACCTTTACCACCGTGAGGGAGCAATTTAGTTTCACCCGGTAAAGAGCATTTGGATCGGTTCTAAGCGTGACTCGTTTGGTTTGTTGTTTGATAGAGACTTATATTTAACATAAGTGTATTAGATTTTATTCTTCTCATCCATTCCGGCTTGATGTTATCATCTTTTTTTATTCATTTTCGAAAAAAAAAACAGCTTGATACGAACCAAATCGAACAGCACCATCAATTAATTACTTGGACGCACATTGTGTACACCTTAGGAGCACTCTTTAGGAGACGCACTTATAGAGCACTCATTTCAATTTTGAGTGTTTTGTGAGTGACGAAAAACGCTCCCTGTGTGTATTGTCACTCTGCTCCTATCGACCACTCTTGCTCCGCTCACAAAAAAATTTAAAGAGTGGAGCTGATTGTTACACCGCTCTTGTTGGGCTCTGAAAAGAGTCCGAAGCCTGATTGTGTGACACCGAAAAGTTGAAAATTAGTGAATAATCCAGCATTTTGTGATTAGAATATTCTTGTAGTTCCTCAGGGAGAAATCATTCTTGGTATTCGTCACCACACGTGGAATTCCCTAATCCACACAGAAGGTGTTAAAAGCAAGTGGCGCATAGAGCAAACCGCTCTACCTGTAAAACCATCATACGGAGCAAAATTGGAAACGATACCTGCAAGGCCATTAGCATTACCGGTGAAGACAGTTTATAATTCAGCTCAAAGGGTTCTCTTAGAGGGCCCTTTAAAAGCCGATTTGGAAATCGTGTTCTGCATCCCGGACAAATTGTAAACAAACTTCTGCATCGCACGCGGTTCGCATTCATCGTGTGTTGGTGAAAAGACTCCCCGACGCAATTCCAACCATCCGGATAGTCTTCGACTGTATGCTCCCGAGTGATAAAGCAACACCCGAACCGAAGATACATGGCCAAAGCTGATCAGAACTAGTATTCGTGACTCCAATCAGCTGGCAATCGTAGAAGGTATCTGTGAGGCGGGATTGAACGCTCGCTGGATTGACCGGGCAACATAGCTCAGTTCTCGTCGGCGTTCGAGAAGGCAACATCGGTTAGCCTCGTCGGATTCACGGATCAGATAAAAAGTGAAAAGGAGGAACACACGGGTTGGTCTAATCTCGAAGCGAGCGGATACACATTACGGTTGATCTTGAGGCAAGTGCTTTCGTCCTGTGCGATCATTATTCCGGAGCGGATAAGAAGAGGAATTGGTGGCAAGTGAAGGAATAAGGAATCCAAGAAGCCATTGAGAAGACGCCGTGTATTGGTAAAAGGAGGCCTAGTGATTTGAGAAGGGGTTCGGACACGAACTGTATGCACCACGGAACTGCATCAGATATTCGTGAGTGTGACATCCATCGAACAACCACTAACACTGCATGGTACTGCATGCGTGTGTGGGAAAAACAATCCACCCACTTCATTCCTTACTACCGGAGAGCGATTCTGGTACACGTCCCGCTGAGCCGAGGTGTCAATAAGCAGGAAAGGCAGATCGGGAAGATTTAGACGCGCGAAGGAATGCCTTTAGAATCGGTGAGTGCTTAGTATGTAAGTTGACCAATTTCTACTAAATCCAGAATTCTGATTCACATCATGCAAACTCTAAATAAATTCTATCTGATGTTAAATAAGTCTTATGAGCAATATTGATTGAATTATTGAGGTCTTGGTAAGCAAGGACAAACACGAGCATAATCTGCCTTGCTAAAACAGTTGATTTGATTTGGTTTATCCCGAGTCGTGAGTCACCCCGTGAGGTTCATTGATTTAATTTGGTTTGGTAAACATTAGCACGGTTACAAGTCACAGCGACATCCACCACGGCAGGATCGTGCGTTGTTTTCGGCAGCATTTGCTGCACTCAAGAGCCCCTACCTACGGTGACATCAGGCAAGGCAGGGCTGTCTTGCTAACACCCCTTGTGCCTGACACTTTTTGTTAGTCGTGTTTCGGGTCTAGAAAGTCCCGAAACGCAAATCGAGTCGTCGGCCGCACTTCTCCTGGTCACACACACGAATCGGGGTCAAGACCCTCCAAAACGCGTGAAAATCTCTCACACTTCTCTTGTCTGTCAGATTCACAACTTCTTCTGCGTAGATTTAGCGTGTTTGGTAGCCTTACACCTGCAACCATCGGGTTTGGAGAAACGTTACCACTTTGGACCATGGCTCGGGCAGGCGCGATATTTATTGAAAACAATCGCCTTATGGATAGAATAGGTACTCTAACCTTTCCGGAGGCATTGGCGCAACTTCTGCGATCGTCGTAGTCGTCGTCACTGTCATCATGAACTATTAAGTGTAGAATGACGTCAAGCGAATTCCAAGTAAAGTGGGTCCGATCTTGCGAGTGACACTACAAGAAACTTTACCTTCTGCGGTTCTCGGGAATACTTCGCTTGAGTGATAGAATAACTCTACCGACGGGGACTAACGAGAATGACCCGAGTCCTTGAGTTAAATGGGCGAACATTCGAACGAAAGCCGTTAGGTCTAAAAACGTTAAACCGAAGGTCAATCGGGCGAATGGGTTATCAAGCCGAAGCATGTTCGATCGAATGAAAAAAAAAACCGATGGTTACTTTTTCAAAGGTTGTTTAGCCGAATGTTTGTTTGGCCGAATGGTCAAAAGGTCGAAAGAGTTTAAGGCCGAACGGGACTTCGTTACAAAAAAATTGTGGAATCTCATCTGATACTCCGCCCTGGTATTATAACCAGATAGGCAAGCAGACTACCATGCATAATAAAGAAGATTCCATACGCAACCGGTAGGCTGAATGAGATTCATAATACCTACCGGCCTAAGAAGATCACTAGGAAAACACGATCATCGATAAGTCTCGTTCTCACGGAATTTTTATTTAACAAGAACATACACCATTTGAATATTTTAGTTTAGTGCTAAAAAATAATCAATGTCAAGGAATTATTCGAAGTTTAGCGGATTATGTACAAGCGTACAAATAAAACTTACATCATATTTTTTAAGCTAAATTCAATTTAACAAGTGCGACAACAAACATCTTATTTGAAAATCAAATCGCTTTCAGTCATAGGGCATGTTATACCGTTCCAGGCGCGGTCCTATGGGGGGGGGGGTGATCGGGGTGATCACCCCCCCCCCAAGCGGCAAAAAACCGTTACGAAATACTCGCAAACGCTGAATTAGATATAAAAACTAAGCACTTTTCATAGTAGGTGTACTTTCGAATTCTCAAATTTTTCCACTCCGTGGGGGTGTTTGTTCATTAAATGAATTTATTAATCACTTAATAGCTTAAAATTGAAAAGAAAAGTCGGTCCGCCAAACTAAAACAGCTGTAACTTGCAATTCTCTGGAACGAATTACATCAAATAACTTTTGTTGAGGTACCGTAATCCGGGGTAAGATTGATCACTTTTTTCAATATATTTCGATTATTTTTTCTATTAAGGGGAATGTGGCATGTTTTATATTTTTAAAACCAGTACTGGACTCCTATGAACGTAAAACATGGATGCAGAAATTTATTAGACTACTTCAAATTTGATTTAAAAATCGTTTTCGTCTCTGTTCAGAATTTGATGCTTTGGGGTGACATTGATCAGTCTCTATTCTGAAGGTTTTAACGAGTTTTCTTGAACATAAAGGGTGCAAAACACCTAAATAATATTTAAAAATGCTTTTTTATCAATTTAACCTTGATTTTTAACGTATTATTTTAAAAATATTTGTAATCGGAAAAATAACTATGATGCTGCCTACATTAAGGGGCTTAAATAATTATAATTGCTAAATAGTTTGAGCTTCAAAATACAAATGAAATTTTACCATCATACGTTCCCCTAGGCCTTCCCACTATTCCCATTTTCATTTTTTCTTCAGAGTAAACGATTTGATAGGGTTCCTATCCATTTGTCCAATACGGGCTTACTCTTGGAAAATGTCCTTATTTTGAAATTTTAAGAAATTTATCATTAAATTATCATAAAAATAGCACTCTAACTGTTCATATACAAAGAAGATAAGTTGTTCTTTCACATTAAACAACCCGTTTGCTTCTAAATGCTTTTTGGTATCATCAGAAGAGCTCTTTGTTTGCGAGCCTTGGAAAAATAGATATTTTAAGATTTTGAAATAAGATTTTTTACTAACAGAAAAAAAATTCAAACACATACCAAATTTTTCTTATTTGATACTCAATTCATAGGCTTTCAAACGTAGGAAACAGATTTCAAAAATTCAAACTTACGACTGAGTTATTGATGATTATGTGGAAAAGTTTATTGTTGGTCAAATTTACCCCGGTGATCAATGTTACCCCGTTTTACGGTACTTACATCGTTGAATAAGAATTTGCTGACCATATACGCTACCGGCCATAAGTTTGGGATCACCCCCTCAAAAACAAGAAAATTTGTTTGGTCATATCTCAGTCATCTTATGACATATTGCATATCTTTTGATCTCATTCTAAAGTCGATGATCAAAACCTTTTTCGTATGTTTTGGCAAAATGTATATGTTTACTTAATATGACTTGAACTTGGCTTAACGTTGGAAAATTTCCAAAAAATCGCACTTTATATTTCAACCCGATCAGTTCAGGGTAGGGAAATGCATTTGATTCTTTTTTCATAAATGTCAAAATACATGTTTTTAAATTTTGTGCTCAAAATTTACATAGTGCTTCAAACGAATAAAATAGCTACTTGAGTTATCGATCAAAAGCTTGGGCTTACCCCTCAATAAGTTTGGGATCATGCAAAATATTCAATTTATTTTCGTGCAGGTCTCTGTCATCAAACAACGTATCGCTAATCTGATAAGTTATATGAGTTATGAGTTATATGAGTATGAGTTGTTTTCGCTTTTTGGATATTTAGTGAAAATGTTTTTTTCAGACTAACTTCGTTAAAATTTTAGCCATAATTTAATCATTTTTTGATTATGTTCACCAAATAGCCAGTTTATTCAATAAATGCCAGCAAACTTGTTTCGACCATAACTTTATTATCTTACGAGTTATTGCAGATCGGTTTGCTCCATGTTTGATGGATCAACATATCTCGATCCTTTTTAGAAGTAAAACAGACTTGAGCACTTAAAGGTTAAAATTAGTTTTGTGGCCGTCCAGATATCACGTGGACAGAAAAATGAGATTTTTACCCTCTTCTCTCTCTCCGTGCAAAAATGTGGACATTTGACAATCCCTACCCCCTCCCAAAGATGTCCACCTGGACAGATTCGATTTTTATTGCCTACATCTACATTTCCTAATACTACATTTCCATTTCTTGGTTTAATTTTCATTGCTATCTTCGATTTATAGAATGCATCTCAATTTGAGATTCTCAAAACCTCATATTGTTTTCCGGATTGAAGATACCGAAACTGTCCAGACAATTTTAATTAAAAAGAAACATTTAATTTTCAGAAGATTATTTTAAAAAATAAATTCTTATTTTGGAACTTTTTTTTGAAAAAATGAGCTTGGATTGTATTCGCCTCGACGTAGCAAAAATTAACGATTTTTATTTCACTTCCATCTGTACCGTTGAGCCGTCAACACGTACGCCGGAGCATCGTATCGTTGCTGTGTACCTGCAGGAACATTTTTACATTATTTATTTTTTGCTTACCTGTTTTTCCATCAGCACTTTTCAGTGCTAAAATTATTTTCATTTTCTTTTATTCATATTTTCTCTTTTCTTTCCAGCATGGGGAAGTCATCGGCCGGTTCAAGGGCCGGAAGAAAACGGATTGCCGAACCTAATTCAGGTCCATCGCCCAAAAAAGTTGAAATTTCCAATTCATTCGATGTCCTTCATAACATCGGTGATGAGGAAATATTCATATTTAATTCTGATAAGAGTACTAAGAAACCTTCTTCTTCTTATACTCTTAAAAACGAAAAGGTTCCACCAATTACGGTCACGATTCCTGACTTCAATGCCTTTCGAAAAGAAATCGTCACTTCCGTCAAGGATGTGAAGATTTCTTTTCAGATCGGTCGAAGGGGAACTGCTCGTATTTTGGCGGAATCTTTTAATGATTTTCAAAAAATTTTAAATTATTTGAATAATAAAAAACATCAATTTTTTACTTACGACACAAGAAGTGATCGTCCTTTTAAAGTTGTACTTCGTGGTCTCACCGGCGATCAGACACCGGATGAGATCACAACTGAATTAAATTCTTTGTTAGGTTTTTCTCCGATTCAAGTAATTCAAATGAGGAAAAGAACCAACACGAATAATATCAGTAGTGTTGGTTTTGCTCCTGAGCTTTATTTGATCCATTTTAAAAAGGATCAAGTTAATAATTTGCAAATTCTTGAAAAGGCTCGTCTTATGTTTCATTGTCGAGTCAAATTCGAACCTTTTCGAAAATCTTCAACCAATTTCCTTCAAAATATTACGCAATGTCGTCGTTGTCAAGCTTTTTGTCACGGCACTAAAAATTGTAGAATGAATGCCAGATGCATGCTTTGCGGCTCATTCGATCATGATAAATCTAAATGCCTTTTTGGTGGTGATAAACCACAAACAGAATTTTTCAAGTGTGCAAATTGCGCAGGTAATCATTCCTCGAATTCGCTAGACTGTCCCATCAGGGCAAAAATTATTGCTTCTAGGAAAAATCCCAAAGTTTCCAGAAAAGTTTCTTCTCCTCCTTCCTCTTTTTCGTCTTCACACGTCGGGCCGGCAAACAACCTGCCTGTTCGCGGTCAGCCTCGGCCTACATTGGAATCACGGCTGGGCAATACCCGAAGTGTTTTTAATGTTACCTGTGCTGATTCGGCGCCACAGACTCGTTGTTTATCGTTCTCAGAGGTGGTTGAAAATGGGTTTCCCTCTTCAGGTTTAACTAATAAAAATGGGAAAAAACCAAGTCTCAACGTTCATGCGAAGGCTTGGGAAAATCCCCGAAATTCAAATACTTGTTCTTCTCCTTCATTTTCTGATCCTAACAATTTTGTTGATTTGGGTGAGATTACTGAGGAAAAATTGAAATTTTTGCATCAAAATTTAATGGAAATGATGCAACTTATGTTGAAAGCAAATTCAATGTTTGAAGCTTTCCAAACTTCTTTTAATTATGCTAACAAAATTATTATGACTTTACGATTCCCTCATGGATCCAAATAGATGTTTAAATATTATGAATTGGAATGCTAGATCTTTGCTGGCTAACCAAGATGAATTCTTTTTATTTTTGAAAACTCAAAACATACATATTGCTGCCATCACTGAAACTTTTTTAAAGCCGGACAATAACTTGAAAAGCAATGCTTTCTTTAAAATTTTGCGAAATGATCGACTTGATCGACAAGGTGGGGGTGTAGCTATTGTCATCAATAGTCGTCTCAAATTTAGACTTCTTCCTTCTTTCAATACCAAAGTCTTAGAAACAATTGGAATTGAATTAGAAACGTCTATGGGGAAAATTATAATTATTGCCGCATATTTGCCTTTTCAATGCAGCGGTGAACAGAAAAATTTTTTGAAGGGAGATTTACAAAAACTCACCAGAAACAAATCTAAATTTTTTATTATTGGTGACTTTAATGCAAAACACCGATCTTGGAATAATATTTCATCAAATTCAAATGGGAATATTTTATTTAATGACTGCTCTGCAGGTTATTATACTGTTGAATATCCTAATGGGCATACTTGTTTTTCTTCGATTAGAAATCCTTCCACAATTGATTTGGTTCTAACGGATTTAGGCGAGCATTGTAGTCAATTAGTTACTCATGCGGACCTCGATTCAGACCACCTTCCAGTAACTTTTTCTTTATCCCAAAGTCCCATTGAAAACCCTTTAAAATCAACTTTTAACTTTCAAAAAGCTGACTGGGAGCGATATAGGAATTTTATTGAACGTAATTTAGATGTAAACGTTCCACTGAATTCAATTGAGGATATTGATTTGGCTGTAGAAAATTTGACAACTTCAATAGTCAATGCTAAAGCCGCTTCAATACCCAAAGTTAAACATAAATTTAATCAACCTTTAATTGATGATGATCTTCAGTTTTTGATACGACTGAAAAACATTCGTCGACGCCAATATCAACGTACTAGGGATCCTTATTTGAAATTTATTTATTGCGACCTTCAAAAAGAGATCAAACGTCGTTTAAATTTCATCCGTAATGAAAATTTTGCTAAAGCAGTAGAGGATATAAAACCCTACTCAAAGCCGTTTTGGAAATTAACTAAAATTCTGAAAAAGCCCCAGAAGCCAATTCCTACTTTGAAAGATGGGGATAAACTTCTTTTAACTAACGCAGAAAAAGCTCAAAAATTAGCCCAACAGTTTGAGTCTGCTCATGATTTTAATTTAAACGTTGTTAGTCCAATTGATGCTCAAATTTCCCTTGAATTTGATGATATTTTTTCTAAGCAAAATGTATTTGAAAGTTCCTGTGAGACAAATATTGATGAACTTAAATTGATTTTCAAAAAATTTAAAAATATGAAAGCTCCGGGGGAAGATGGGATTTTCTATATTCTTATTAAAAAGTTGCCTGAAAGCACTTTAAATTTTTTAGCTAAAATCTTCAATAAATGTTTTCACTTGGCTTATTTTCCCAATAAATGGAAAAATGCCAAAGTAACTCCAATTTTGAAACCTGGAAAAAGTGCTTCAGAGCCTTCAAGTTATCGACCAATTAGTTTGCTTCCTTCTTTAAGTAAACTATTTGAGAGAGTTATTTTGAATAGAATGATGATTCACATTAATCAGAATTCTATTTTCCCTGATGAACAATTTGGTTTTCGTCATGGACATTCTACTACACATCAACTTTTGAGTGTAACTAATATGATTAACGCTAGCAAATCTGAAGGTTATTCAACTGGTGTTGCTCTTCTAGATATTGAAAAAGCTTTTGACAGTGTTTGGCACAAAGGTTTAGTAGCTAAATTAGCTCGATTTGATTTTCCTGTATATCTTACCAAAATTATTCAAAATTATTTGACTAGCCGAACCTTACAAGTAAGCTATCAAAATTCATGCTCTGAAAGGACTCCCATTAGAGCTGGGGTCCCTCAGGGCAGTATACTTGGGCCAATCTTATACAATATTTTTACTTCTGATCTTCCTGATGTACCAGAAGGAAAAGGTAGAAGATTATTTGCTGATGATACTTTGCTTTCAGCCAAAGGTCGAAATTTACGGGTGGTACGCAGTAGATTGCAACAAAATTTAAATTCCTTTTTGAATTACTTGAAAATGTGGAAAATTTCTCCTAACGCTTCCAAAACTCAACTTATTTTATTTCCCCATAAGCCAAGAGCTCAATTTTTAAAACCTAATGAAAATCATTCCATAACTTTCAATGGGGTTTCTTTAGAATGGTCTGATCACGTGAAGTACTTGGGACTTACACTTGATCGGAATCTTACTTTCAAAAATCACATTGAAGATATTCAATATAAATGTAATAAATACACTAAATCTCTTTATTCTCTCATCAACAGGAAGTCCCGCCTATGTCTGAGGAATAAACTACTCATCTACAAACAAGTGTTTCGACCAGCGATTATGTATGCAGTTCCGATTTGGTCTAGCTGCTGCGCGACGAGGAAGAAAGCCATCCAGAGGATTCAGAACAAGGTTCTGAAAATGATTTTGCGGCTTCCACCTTGGCACAGCACCGAAGATCTTCATCGGATTGCGGGCGTTGAATCGATCGAAGAGATGGCCAACAAAATAATCTCCAACTTCAGAGGAAAATCGATGCAGTCTTCCATCGCAGAGATTCGTTCTCTTTATAATTAGTTTAATTTTAGGATAGTGTTTAGTTTTAAGTTTAAAATATTTTTGCCGTTACAGGATGTTCTCCTTCATTAAAATACTTGATTGCGCTCAGCAAATTTAAGTCAAATAAATAAATTTTTAGTGATTAGTAAACTATAGGGCTCTGGACAGTTCATTATTGAACTGAACACCTAATTTAATGTTATAATGTAATATAAATGTAATGATGAATTGATACAAATAAAGACATATTTAAAAAAAAAAAAAACGATTTTTATTTATTGATATAAAACCATTCTTCATAACTTAAACTATTTTCTGATATTTAGAATTTCAATCTACATACTTTGAAGTTTGAAAAAGAAATTAAAATTTAAGATAAATATATGGAAAATGGGCAAACACATCAAATTTAAAGTTTATTTAACTCGTAATAAGTTTCTTTTTTTTTTAAGTAAATCATTTATTTTTTTTTTCCATTTTTTATTTACTGTGATATTTTACGTCTTTCATTAGCTTTTATGCTTTTATACCCCTTTGGCTCATTCAATTTGAGCCGTTATCACAATTAAACAATTTGAATAATGATCAATAGTTTTTTTAAAAAAAAAGAATTATTTAATTTAAATCTTTCAAAATTAAGTTAATTAAGTAAGAAATGGTTTCGATAAAGTTGTTCTGAGACCAAATTATGATTAAAATTATAAAAATAAATTTCAATTACCTATGGGGATTTTATGGTTATTTAAAATTACATTAAAAATGTGAAACTTAGATTATTGGTTGAAACTTGATATCAGTTTTGCTTCAGATTCTATACAAAGCACAAAAAAATAGTGTTTTTCACCTGCTTTGAATAGCACTTTTGCTTTGAAATTCTATCATCACTTTTAAAATATTACACACAATGGTATTTTTTTGCAGAATATTCGGTGATGCAGACGGCACTTATGAACACATTTTAAGCTTATTGACGATTTTTCATTTTCAGAATATTCGTTTCACCGAATACTTGAAAAGGGCCAATAGTTGGTATTCGGCCGTTCGCACTATTCGGTACATCTCTAATGATATCTATTCAATTTTCGAAAAATACTGAAAATACTACTTCTGAAACTAAAGGTGATGAATGAAAGCTGAAATCGAGTTCAGAAATTTATTTCCAGAACCAATTTATAAAACATAGGCTCTAAAAACTTGCCTATGTTTTAATTTTTACCAGGTGAGATAAAACTAATCCGTAATCCCCGACTATTTTCTCGGAAACAAGACAATCGCTCAAGTTGAATATTTGAAAGACATTTTTCTAATTTTTGACCAACAAGGCTGGATTTCAGGATTCACACTAATTATATCGAAGATACTGTTTTCAGTTCATCTACACAATAATATCTAAAATTTGAGGTAGAAATCCAGCTTAATTTTTAAGGTTATAAAATCCACTCTGAATCTGAAAGCTTGGTTATTTCAATTGCAATTGATTATGAATTTTCACTGAAATTTTGAAATAGTTTAAACTTTCAGAAATTGACTCTTTATTCAATATGTTTTTATTTAATTCAAACGTCATAAAAAAAGTTTAAAAATATTGAGAGCATGAAGAAAAATCTACTTATCACTTTTTTCATGAATAGTTCGTTGCTTAGTTACTTTTTCTTTGGATTCAGTTTCAACAAAACCCATAACATATCTACTACACTAGTATGAGAGCTTGAAACTCAAGAGAAAAACAAATGAAAATGAAGTTTCAAAAGCTTTATACCTAAGAATATGATTATGAAGATCTTAATTTAGAATTAAATTTATAATTAAAAATTGAAGAATTTGAACAAGAATTAATAATAATTTGATACTTTCGAACAACGATTCAGCAAAATACTTCAGAAAAATAATTAAATATTCAGTTTTTAATTCATACCAATCATTAACAAACACTTTTCTCAAATAATTGTGATTTTTTTTTTGAATTTTCTTCAAAGACAATTTGTGTTTAATTTTCATTTGTGAAATAACATTTATATCGAAATTTTTTTTAAATAATTCTGAAAGTTATAATTTTTCAACTTCCAAATGTAAAATTACGAAAATTATCTTTTTATCAACACTTTTTGGCGTGAACATCTATGATTCGCAGATTGTTTAATAAAAAGATTTCAAAATAAGTATAATGAGGCAATTTGTTAAAAGTTTTCACTATTTTTCTTAAATTTCAATTTTTTCAAATTACAAACCTACAAGTATATAAACCTACTAAATAAAAGACTTATTTGCAACTGCAAACAAGTCCCCCCCCTCCTTCATTCACCACTATGTTTCTCAAAATACACGTTTTTCCGCCAGATATTTAGGATTCTTCTTATTGACTGATTTTAGAAAATTTGGAAAATCACCCCCCCCAAGAGCACACTCTAGGACCGCCCCTGTACCGTTCCTCATTCGGAAGTAAATTCTGGTGGAAAATAAAACAAATATCGCTTCAAAATCAACACAAAAAATTGTCCAGTTCGTGTTGGTGATCTCGACAAGTGGCTTAAAATGGTTGCCCTTATCATTTGCTCCTGCCTCCCAGTCTGATGACTGGCTAGTTGGTTCGTCATGTATCATCCGAACAAAGGATGTTCCCAAATGTCAGGAAGCAACAACACTGTAATAAAAAGCAGCCACAAAAAAAAACTACACAAATCAAATCCTCAACAGTAGCGAAATTACATGTTTCTCTTCACTGTTTGACTCATATTCCAATTCCTCCGATGAACAGCACCTCCATCAAGTGAAACCTCGTAAAAATTGTATCGTGTAGGAAGTCTCTTTTTTCTAAAAAAAATTAAGATTTTTTTAAGGTAAATGAAGAATTTAACTTCAGTTACTAAAATTTAATCAAAGTCTTGGTTGCACATCCGAAACTAGTGAAACTCATTCTGAATCTCAAATCTGAAATCTGAATCTGAAATCTGAATCTGAAATCTGAATCTGAAATCTGAATCTGAAATCTGAATCTGAAATCTGAATCTGAAATCTGAATCTGAAATCTGAATCTGAAATCTGAACCTGAAATCTGAATCTGAAATCTGAATCTGAAATCTGAATCTGAAATCTGAATCTGAAATCTGAATCTGAAATCTGAATCTGAAATCTGAATCTGAAATCTGAATCTGAAATCTGAATCTGAAATCTGAATCTGAAATCTGAATCTGAAATCTGAATCTGAAATCTGAATCTGAAATCTGAATCTGAAATCTGAATCTGAAATCTGAATCTGAAATCTGAATCTGAAATCTGAATCTGAAATCTGAATCTGAAATCTGAATCTGAAATCTGAATCTGAAATCTGAATCTGAAATCTGAATCTGAAATCTGAATCTGAAATCTGAATCTGAAATCTGAATCTGAAATCTGAATCTGAAATCTGAATCTGAAATCTGAATCTGAAATCTGAATCTGAAATCTGAATCTGAAATCTGAATCTGAAATCTGAATCTGGAATCTGAATCTGAAATCTGAATCTGAATCTGAAATCTGAATCTAAAATTTGAATCTGAAATCTGAAATCTGAATATGATTCTGAAATCTGAATCTGAAGTCTGAATTTAAATTCTGAAATCAGGATCAAGAATCTTAATTCAATATATAATTTTGTATCGCTTTATCTGATATTCAGTCAGTTGATAATTTATCAACTGCACCTGCATCTTGGTAAATTTAAAACACCGTTTATAAATTGTATTCAATCTTTTAGAGGTTGTCTTCTCCAGCACATTTCAAAACTACCGTTTCCTATTGATCAACAAACGGTGACTAAGCGTATCTAATTCACGTCAATCAACTGTCAATGGGCTTAAATTCAGAATCGATGAGCATTAGTTCTAGCCCTGATAAAGGCTTAGCCAGAACCATTCAGAAGCGCAGCCTCCGCAATCGAGAAAACTTTTGTTCGCTTCCTGGTTTGCTGTGTCCATTGTCGTATTTTTCGAATAGCTATTTACCATCAACCAATCGTTCGGCCGATCTATTGCTCGGCAAACTCCTTTTGGCGCGAACACCGTTGACGATCCTGACTGGTGTGAATTAGAAGCCAGATTAATGGGAAATAAATTACCACGGTAAACAAGTTTCCTCCAATTGCCTTCCTCCGGGAGCGGCTTCTTATTACTAGACGGACGCCACGATCCATCGACCATCGACGAGTACAAAACTCAACACCGGGTTGGCCGCGACATCAACTCCAATCAACTTCCAATTGCTGCGCGGTCGCCATCTTTGTTGTTGTTGAGCGTTAGTTCGGCTTCGTGTTTAGTGGCCCGAGATTTGATGGCCTCCGATCATGTCGACTTGCTTAGAGCGTAGAAGGTACAAACGACAAAAAAATTAACCGACCAACCAGTTTGTTTTGATGGGTATTTCGTTGATTTGGTCGACGTGAAGCCAAAGATGAAACGAGTCCAAGGCTTAGCGGTTGAAATTCATAAGTTGGACGGTTGCCATTTTAGACCCCGTGTTTGGTAGATTTGAATTGTGCTCTGCTTCACCCGCCATTTTTGAGGAACAAACACCTCATCGATCAAATGCCAAAGGTGTGCGGCTTTATTAAGTGCGATTTTCATCGATTGCTTTGGAAGCGCTTTTTCGATTCGTTTGTATGCGGACCCTGATTTGAGTGTCATTTTTAGTTATTGTTATTTGTCGAAGACAGATGATTAGCTTTTACTATGCTATGTTTGTTCGGTAAATTACGGTTTGACTTATGACACGACCTTGGGAGCGGCCATCGATTTAATCTTATCGAAGAGACGGATTTTGTCATTTTGACAAAAAGACGATAGGACCCTCTTAAATTTCAGAGGAACTTTTTGAGCAAGTATTTTCTGGGCAAATTGAGCTGCTTTTAAAAATTAGCTTTTGCGAAAATAATTTATAAATCAGAAAAAGCACATTTTTTTTCGATTTTCATCGAACTCCGTACGCCCTAAACTTCACCCGGAGTCCCCTGGAAGGACATTGCCCAAAGCATAACGTCGGATGGAAGGTCTCACTCGTGCTCCAGGGAAATACGCTCTGCGCGAATGTATCTTGTGTTGCGGCTTCGTCGAATCAAATCTATGTATGTTTATTGTTATAGAATCCACGGATCACATTTAGTTAGTTTATCGGAATTATCGGTGAATGTCATGTGATTTCATTTAAGGGTGGGGGGGGGGGGGGGGGTATGGTCTAACGGGTAAAAAAAACACCATTTTTACGATTTTTTTTCTAGAGCTATCGTTCAAACAAATGTTTTCAAATTTTTTATATTATACAAAGCATTGTTCAAAAACATTTAGTATTTTTTTGTAGAAAAATATTGAAAAATGAGCCGGTGACGGAGCACTTTCGAGGATGCCTTTTAGAAAACAGGATTTGCGGTGGACACTGTATCTCAGCACAGAATCATCTGAAGTCAAAAAATCAGAGCAAAACATTTTTAATAGATATTTTTCTGGACCCCAACGATTTTATGTAACTTAAAAAAAAATTATGAAAACTACGATTTTTCACGAAAAAATCCGCTATTTTTTATCTGTAAAATCTCCCCAAAGTAAAAAAAAAGAAAAACCTTGGGGTCTGGTATTTTATATATAGAAAATATGTCCAAATTTGAAAAGAATCGGATAAGTAGTTTTCAAATGACGATGTCCACGGCTTTTAAAAATGTGCTTTCGAGAAAAACGCGTTTGAAGTTTCTGCTCTTGCTTTCTTGCAGTATTAGATAGGAGGAGATAAAGGCCTATAATTTCTACAGTTTTGCTTCAATTGACTTGAAAATTGGACACAACATTCTTGAAATGTTTTACAATAAGAAGATAAAAAAAAATAAAAAATCGATTTTTTTAAAGTGTTGGACCCTAACATACAACCCCCCCCCCCCCCCCCCGCTTAAAGTAAGAACATTCCAAGATTATTTTTTCGGTTGCGCCACCACTCATTAATAGGCAAGGCGTGGTTCGCCCCACAAACAGAAAGTTGCAGAAAAACTCCCGTTAACGCGGAACGGATTCGTCGATGAATTGCCTCCTCAATTTGTTATAATCGTGTTCGATACAACCGATGTGGGGCGAACCACGCCTAGCCTACTTATGTCTGAGATGTTAGATGCAACTCTATTAGCATCTACCACTTCATAGTAGTTGACCCGTGCTATACAAAAATTTGGTGTGTGATGGAAAAGTTTTTAAATTAAATTTCTTCCCGCTTATTTTATTAGCGGGATTTTATTTCACCACCATCCGTCTGTCAAATTTCATAATCTAGAAATGTTCTTACTAAAAGGGACTTCACTTTCACCGGTGAGGCCGATAAACTAATAAACAAACATAACTAACTGTTATAAAATTTAAACCTAATCCGCTTTTGAGTGTCAATGTCGGCACTATTGAAAGTTTGGCGGCTTGTAACTTCATTCGGGAGCATTCAAATAATACAGTTTCTTTGGGGCCCTCAAAGAATTCTCTTTAATTTTGGTACTTTTTTATGCACGCGCCAGGAAGCTCAGGAGAAAACTTGCTAATCAAACTTTGAGTGTAAATAGTTTCCTCGCCTTAAACCGGTATATCTCTCTTGTTTTTCAACCGATTTTTAAACAGTTTATTATATAGGTAGCTGTTTCCAAAGGTAGCATATTTCCATAAGTGATTCCTCTAGCTTCTAACTTCAGCTTTCTTGGAAACCAAGTGAATTTTTTTAAGCATTACGTAGCTGATCTAGAATTTTTCCGAAGCATGTATTTTCGGATTTTTTTTCTTAGACTTTGAATAACGATAAACTGAAGTGTTTTTGCTACATATTTTTTTCGAAAACATATTCGAGTTACGTTACGAGTTTTCCAAAACAATAAATTTTGTAAAAATCGGTTGGGAAGCAAGAGAGATATATTGGTTTTAGTGAAGTGAGGAGTGTCAAATTGACTCTACAGGGACTGATTCGGGTTGAAATTTCAGGGATGGATGAGGCTTGAATCATTAAAGAAATTTTAATTTAAGATTACAACTAGAGCGTGTGTAGCATTTCTGCGGGCTTCAGCGATTTTCATAGTTTGGTAAACGTGCCTAAGGCATACCACAAGAAGCGCCGCTAGATAGCTTAGATTCTTACAGCTCAGTACCGTTAGAAACAGCAGATTGGTAATTGAGAATGGAACGAACTAAGCAGCAGTTTAGACTTTTAGGACAGCCTACGTCTTAGAAGTCTTTGAACATGCTAAACAAGAATCCAAGGCTTCTAGATGCTTTGTTGACGATAGTGGGAAATGGGGATACTTGATCCCCGTTTCTTATTTTCATCACATCTTTTTGGGAAAATTTAGCATCTCGGAGATTTGGCAAATTTAGCAACTTAGGAGACTTGATCCTTTATTCAGGTTGCCCTGACCCTAGCCAAAAATCTAACAAAATCCAAATATAGAAGATCCGTTGACTTTTTTTGCCATATAAGTTCTCATTTCACAGTTTGTAAGTATCAGACAAAGAGAATTCTAAAAGTTGGTCTATAACCCTAGAGTGATTGCATTCTTTAATGCGGAATTTCCTAGTCTTTACATAAATACAGTATTTTGAGTTTTTTTACAGATAATTGCTGCATAAATCCATTTCGATCCGTTCAGAAGAAGAATATATCTTTTTGAACTCTAGGGATTCATTAAACCCATAACATACATTTTACTCTGGCTTACGAGGAAAACATGCTACTCGGGAATGAGGAGTTGGTTTCCTGTTAATCCGCAGGCCTACGCGACCCTCATTAGATGGGAACCGATAAACGAAAGAATAATCGTAGTCAGATTTAGAACACGATTTAGAAACCTTACAATGGTCCAGTGTGATGCGCCAACTGACGTTGCCGATTTGCAGGAGAAAGAGCAGTTTTACATTCAACTGAACAGCGTGGTAGAGAAAATTCCGAAGGGTGACATTCAAATCCATTTGGGCGACTTCAACGCAAAGATAGGCTCCGATATTCAGGACTTAGAGCGCATCATGGGGCGCCATGGCCTAGGACAGATGAGCGAAAACGGAGAGCTGTTTGTAGAATTTTGTGGCAACAACAACATGGTGATCGGTGGATCGCTCTTCCCCCATCGACCAGCACATAAGGTCACTTGGGTATCCCGAGATGGCCGAACAGAAAATCAAATTGACCACATCTGCATCAGCCGAAAATGGAGAAGGAGCCTTCTTGATGTCCGCAACAAGCGAAGCGCAGACATTGCATCTGACCATCACCTCGTCCTTGGCGAGATACGACTGAGAGTTGCACGTGTCCAATGGCGCGAGGAGAAAGTCGGGTGTCGATACGACGTCCGCCGGTTGGAGAATCCAGAGGTGAAAAGGGCATACGTTGAACAGCTAGAATCCCGATCCTCGGAGCTGCCGACAGACGGAACAGTCGAAGAACAGTGGTGTGGAATCAAGAATGCCTTTATCACGACGAGCCATGGTACTCTCGGTAAAGTTTGTGGAAGAAGGAGTGAATGGATGTCGGATGAAACTTGGAGGATGGTCGATGATCGGAGAAAGGCGATAGTCGGAATTGAGCAGGCATGTACCGGGTCAGCCAAAGCAGCCGCCCGCTTACGATATGCGGAACTGGAAAAGGCAGTTAAACGAGCTTGTAGACGAGACAAGAGAGCCTGGACAAACTCCCTAGCCGAAGAGGGAGAAAGAGCCGCCGCCAATGGAGATATCCGATTACTTTATGACATTTCTCGCCGCCTTAGTGGTGCAAGGACTAATGCAAGAATGCCGCTAAAAGACCGAGCAGGTCAGTTATTGACCGATCGAACAGATCAGCTCAAACGATGGACTGAGCACTTCGAACAACTCTTCCGAGTCACGAATAGCGATGGCCAACAGAATCTGCAGCTCGAAGCGCCAACAATAAGTCGCATAAATGGCGTCAACTCGGAAGCGCCTTCGCTGGCTGAAATAGAAGCGGCAATCAAAAACATGAAATCCAACAAAGCACCTGGGATCGCTTCCATCCCTGCTGAAATGCTGAGAGCCGACCCTGCCTTGTTAGCACAAATGTTGCATCGTCTTTTCGCTGACATCTGTGATACTGCAACATTCTCGGCCGACTGGATGCAGGGTATCCTCGTAAAGGTCCCGAAGAAAGGAGACTTGACAGAGTACGGTAACTGGCGAGGCATAACGTTGATCTGTACAACCCTCAAAGTACTCTGTAAAGTGATCCTGGACAGGATCCAGGAGAAAATCGACGCTACACTCCGACGGCAACAAGCTGAATTCCGATCTGGACGATCATGTGTGAACCACATCACAACGCTACGAATCATACTGGAACAAATCAACGAATGCCAAGACTCTCTTCTGCTGATGTTCGTTGATTTCGAAAAAGCATTCGACCGACTTAACCATGAAAACATCTGGGCGGCTCTAAGGCGAAGAGGAGTACCAGAGTAACTAGTCCATCTCATCGAAGCACAATACGAGGCATTTTCGTGCAAGGGCTTGCACGGCGGTGTCTTGTCCGAATTAATCCCGGTAACTGCTGGTGTGAGACAGGGATGTATCTTATCACTGCTACTTTTTCTAATCGTAATGGAGGAGATTCTTACTGGATCGATCGACTGTGCGCTGAACCGAGGATTGCCGTGAAATCCTTCAACAATGGAGCAACTGAACGACCTTGACCTGGCTGATGATATTGTTTTGCTCGCCCAAACACAACCGGATATGCAGAGCAAACTCGACGACCTCATCGAAAGTTCCAAGGCAGCAGGTCTCAAAGTCAATGTCGGAAAAACCAATTCGATGGAGATCAACACAGGAAATCCCTCCAGTTTCATGGTAGCTGTGCAACAAGTTGAGAAAGTGGAGTGCTTTTAGTATCTTGGTAGCCAGATTATGCCTGTAGTGGTATCAGGAAAGACATCGAAACCCGGATCAGAAAGGCCCGTTTTGCGTTTGCGAGTCTCCGAAACATCTCATTCTCATTCTCTACGAACGAAAATCCGAATCTTCAACTCAAACGTCAAATCCGTTTTGTTGTACGGGTGCGAAACTTGGTGCACATATGCGGTAACGACGCGAAAACTGCAAGTAAACCGCTGCCTGCGGAATATCATCCGCGCTTGGTGGCCTGGCGGTGTCATCAAAAGGCGCTAGAAATCGAGATTCGGGAACGTAAGTGGAGATGGATTGGGCGGACGCACGCTGAAAAAAGATGAAAACGAGATTTGCAGAGAGGCGCTAGATTGGAATCCAGAAGGACATCGTAGAAGAAGCAGACCCTGAAACTCGTGTCGGCGAAGCCTAGCCGCTGAAATCCGAACTGTTGTCTAGAATCTTGACTGGGACCTGGTGAAGACGCTGGCTCCGGATCGTCAACAGTGGAGGTCTTTTACCACGGCCATATGCACCGGGGGATCGGCGAGGGATCATTAAGTAAGTAAAGTAATAACATAAATTTTGGAAAACTTTTATTTAGAAAAATTCGAGAGTTGACTATTGCTTTAAAAATATGGAATTATTAAGTTTATATTATACTCCAACGATTGACATTTTTTATTCATGTGGGAAACATTTCAAAGTGATGAAAATAGATTTTCAAATCACATTTTGTTTAATTTTTCAAACAAAGTTCAATAGCTCGATAACTCAATAACATTCCGGTTTCGAGACATAGCAAAGGAATCATGTATCCATAGGGATCAAGTACCCTCAATCTTCCCTAAAGTTCTTGTGAGTCTTCAAATCTAACCTCTGATCATGAATAACGCCCTGATCGCTGATGTCGTCAACCCGGGCGATGGTTCTCCGAGAACATGCTCCGCATAAAGAGGGTGCCGCTTACCAAAAAAAAAACAAGAACGGGTAAGAAAAGTAAGGGCTCAGCGAATGCGGATCGCGCAGGAATATCGTGTATCTACCGTTACGCTCTTCACCGTACAGCGGTTCATGAAAAGCGGATCGAAAGGTTTTGGTTGCCAGAAATATCAAGAGCCTGTGTCAACGTACTAAAGGCTACCAGGCGATAGAAACTTGCAACGTTGAAGGTAAACCCGAACTAGCCTTACTTCCCTGGTGAAAACCAACCAAACACCCTGAAGAGGCGAAGATCAAACAATTTACGTATCGGGACTAGTTCTACCGCATGTCGTCAAACCGTGAAAACGTCCCCTTTTCGATTGCAGCAGGTGATTTTTCAGGAGGACTTCGCATTAGCTCGTGGATGGAAGAAAACCCTATTTGCAGAAAAATATGTGAGGCTTCATTTCAAGCTCGGAGTGGCCGGTGAATCCACGTGACCTGGCCCAAAGAACTTGGTTGTCTAGAATAAATATATAGATATATATTTAGATATAGATGGCCGAAGTCCGCTCTACTAAACATAAGAGTTTGGAGGTTCTGAAATGCCATAAAATACCATCCCATAAGCATGGTCTAATTCTTGAGACCAATTCTATGCTACCATGAGAAGCGCACCGTATAATAAGGTTTTATTGGTAATAATGTGAAAAGTTTTTAATATATTCGGGTTTTTATACCAAAAATATTCATAACTACAGAAAGGTTCACGTTCCGAGAATTCATTTCGAGAGCTCCGTGCTTCTTTTCAGTTGACTCAATCGATGGTGATCGAAATGGGGGAGGGGTGAAGTGGGTGAGTTTGAGCCTAATTCAGCCGTCTCCACACAAAATTGATATTTTAAATTTTTTCTAAGTTGCAAATTTAGAGTTGCATTGTGCTTTGATTGAAAAACTATTTTTCATTAAGCTTCATGGAACTTTGAGAGAGTAATAGCTCTACATAGGCGGATAGGCGCAAAATCCGTCAAAACCATGATTTCGAGCCATTCCCAGATCATGTTATACCGCAAGCAGACGGCTGTTCGTTAATGATAGCCTCAATAATTCTTGCACAACCAACGCAATTCAAAAAATACCCTGTTCAATTGTTTCCCGAATAACAAGGAACACCAGTACTCAGCGAAAAAAGTCATTTCTCACGAACCCCTCGCTCCGCGGTCCCATAACCTTGAATTCCTGTCTTGCGGCTTGGCGGTGCGTGTGCTTGCCGTATGTATGCGCGCTTTGCTCTGCCCTGGGGATGTGCGGTCGCGTTCCACTCCGCATGGCGCTCTTCGATGCGTAGACGTCGCGTTGAAATGATAATCAAGACCGTTCCCTCAAAATCTCTCGGCACCCAACGAGGGACCCCTCTAAAGTGGCTTTTCGCGCACCCGCAAAATTAAGAACAAGACAGCCCGCCGTGCGATGATCTTGTAATTTTTTGACATGCGAACATCGCGCAAACTTCTTGGGAGCAGTGCGCGGGGCCAGGCGTTCCCATCGAACACACCAGAATAGAGCCTAATAACGGGACCCTCGCGGATTTACTACCTGACTACATCCACCATTCACTCAGCCAAACAACGCTCACTAAACTTTGATTGCCTCTTGTTTTTATATTTTTTTTTAAGATTTCAACAATCATTCCCGCGCGCTTAAACGCGAGGAGGCGAATTTTCTCGCGGTTATGCAAAATATAAAAAAATAAAACCAGAAATGCACCATGTTTCTGGAACGACTGACTAATGTTCCCAAAGCATAACTTTATGTCCGAACCTGCTACTAGGCTGCAGTGGCATTCTGAGCCTCGCTCATTAAGGTGCGTGTACATGTGCGTATTTTGAGGGAAGTGTTTTCTTATTTAATTTTTTTTATTCCCCATCTGTTATTGTTCCAGTTTGGTTTCGCGATCGCTCAACTTTCGTTTCATTCCCAGTGCTGGCAATGATTAGCTGCATAACATAATGAGGGTTGATGTTTGTTGTTCTCTGGAGCAGTTTTTTTAGAATTAACTGCCCGGAAAAGTTTTAGGCTTATCCATCGGCGGACGAATCGGTGATGCCCACATAAAACATATATATTTTATTAGGATTTTTACAGAAACATACATGTATAAAAAAAACAACTAAGCCAACCAACCCCTCGTTTTAATCTTAAAATGCCGATATTTTCAGTTTCTCAGAGACTGGTAGCTGGTAATTTAAAGGTCATTTTACAATGAAATTTTTTTTTATAATTTTTTTTCTGAACTCAGTAGCATTCTGTTTACATAATTGTATACTTTCAAGGTATGCCATTGAAAACATCTACTTTTTGGTTTGTTTGATAAAGATAATTCAAGCAAATAAACAAACTTTTTGGTAAGGTTTGGGTGATATTTCGAGGTGATGTGATGAACCATACACCAAAACAGTTAAATAACTGTTTTTTACTCTAAACAAAATTTTTGTTTTCCTTTTGTTCAAAAACAAACTCACAATAGAATTCATTTCAGAGCTAGGGATGGCCACACGAATGGTAGCAATTGGATTTTTTAAAGAGTGTATTAATGATTATAAAGTTAAAAATTATTTACAATGTTCAAGCTATTCCCCCACAGAGCTGCAAATACTGGACTCCTAGCTTTTGGAAATAAACGATATTGACAATAACAGCAGACAGATAAGTGAATTTACACATTTTAGAATAGTCCACTAACAGTGCTCAAAATTAATAGTACTCAAATAAACTTACAGTTCACTTGAGAAAGACTACAAAAAGTTAAAACATATCAAAACCTCAAAAAAAAAAAAATGTTAAATGTTAAATGTTATGTAAAAATTTACATAAGACAAAATTAAGTTCAATTCTGACAACACTGTAAAAACCTTAAAACTTAAAAGAAGTGAAATTTTTTAACTTTAATAAGAACAACTTTTTAAAAGACAACAAGTAGTTTTAGACTAAGGTTGCCAGATTTTTTTCAGCACGTATCCGGGTTGAAAAAACCGGGCAATTTAATATAAAAACCGGGCAAAATCCGGGCATTTCATTTCATAAATGAGTTATCCGGGAATTTTTTTCAAAACCCAGATATTACTGAAAAAAAAATCAAGAAAAACAAATTGAAAAACTTTTATTATCATTAAAATTTATCGACAGATTTTGATTCGTGTTTAAGGCTTCCAAAAAACCTTTCATGATTATTTTCATAAAACTTTCTCAAAAAATTTCATTTTAGAGGCTTGGTGGTTTTTTTTGAGTTTCATTTGCCAAATAAAGTGAATAAATCCGGGCAAAATCCGGGAAACCAGGCCGGGCTGGACTGTTCCCATATTTTGTATTAAATATCTTGGCAAACCCAGATAAAAACGGGCAATCTGGCAACCTTTTTTTCAGGCTAAGCAAAAATTGTTGTTTACCTATTTTGCATACCTTTTATGTAGGAATATATAATAAATACTAGCAGACCCGGTAAACTTCGTCTTACCATCTTAAACTTGGTGTCGATTTTCCAATTTTTTCTTCGCTGTTCAACATAAAAAAGCTTCAAATGTTGAATTATTAATAGTCTCGATTTCGTGACTATGTCCTAGTTTTTTTTTTACATATCCCTCCTTACCGGTTACTCAAATTGTCCCGATTATTCTATCGGAATCAAACCTAAGAAATTTAACTCAATTTAACGGGTCTTTACATGAATTATCAAAAAATTACCTTCAAAATATCATACATGCAACTTACATGAATACTATTTATTTACATTTCTTTGATCGGATGCTTTGAATATTGTCGAATGCTATCTGGTATCAGCTTCCCGTTGCAAACACGATTTTTTCAGCACTCAACGTAACCATCAAACTTGGCAAGCCTCATGCTAAAAAAAACCACTCTTTATAACTTGTTGCATAAATAACTATATGTTGATTATATCTATATTTCATATATTGAATACCATTTAGTTGATTTACTCCGCTTTGCTCAAGTTCACTTTAAGGTTGAAATTGAAATCAAAAGTTTCTGATTATTTTTAATTTATGGCATATGAAACTTTATGGAAAAAGAATTTTGAATATCGGGACAATTTTTGGAGTTAATACTAGGCAAATGCCCAATATTCTGCCTAACGCTGCACTTTCAGCTCCCGAGTAGCTTTGGATGGTATATTTTTTAGAACTGAAGAAATAAAAAACATTAGAGAAGATTTTTTACGCACCACTTTCAAGCAGCTATTTGTTCACTATCCATACCCTTCGAAGCAGTGGTAGTTAATATCCATATTTTCATCAAAATCATGTCCAAAAAAAGTTCGCCGTTTTTTTATTTGTTCGAACAAAAAAAGGAACTTAAATGCCTTTGAACATTAATCCAATTAATCAAGAAAACGATTGGTTTTGATAGGAGGAAAAAAATATGTTTAGATTTTTGAAATTCAACCGAATTACAGCATTTTTTTTAGCCTAAAGGACATATCTGCTAATTTAACCCATTGTTTTTAAAGTTTTAAACTGAATCATTGGGGTGTTCTGATTTAAAAATTTCCTGAACAGTGTTGGAGGTGATCTGCGATTTCATCTTAGATTATGTGAGATTTCCATTATTCAATAACATTTAAATGGATTGCAAGTTTCAAAATTAAATGGATCGAAAAGAGCTAATCTGTTGAAGTTACGATGGTTTCATGAGTTCATTCTATTTTGTGGTAATTTCCATGTAAACATACCTCGAAACCTTAAAAAAGGTTAATTTTCAATAAAGAAACATCGGGGCAAGTGCAAACGGAAATCATTAGAGTTCTACTTTCATATTCTTTCAAAAAGAAATATCTTTGTCCCATTTATTGATGCAAGCGAAAACACATTGCTCTTTTTCAGATGCGTCAGTGTAAATACTTTAAAATGGATTTGATACTTGTTCCTATTTGTCTTTTTTATCAGCTTTCATAGATATATCACAGTTTTTCTTTAGAATAAAATAATGCTTGGTACTTCAATTTCACTGAATACTGTTTTACCATAAGACCTTCATTTACAAAGATATTTAATAATTTTGAATATCCGCTTTAGATTCAACATTCGGGATACGCTTTCTGACCATTTTGGAGAAAAAATTCTTAAGAGGTAGATGTTTCATGGTTAAAGGGCGTTTTGCCACTTGTTTCACCGTGTGAAATGACAGAAATTAATATTATATTCAACACTTTCAGGTCATTATAAAAACTTATTTAAAAAAAGCTGCTTCTGCTATCAAACAATTATGCTCAATTATGCTTCTGGAATGTCAAGCACGAAAAAAAACTTTACAACAAAAAAGCGGATCTAAAGTCTCTTCTATGTAGTCAAAATATGTAAAACAAAAACACATGTTTATTTTAAGTACATACTTGAACTCTGTGTAAACAAACAGTGAACCTGTGAACAGTTTTTTGATGAACGATTGTTAAAAAAAAGTTGAGTTTATTTATTTAGTCAGATTGTTTATTTGGGCACACCCATTTATAAATGAAGAAATAATTTATACATTTTTTTTAAATGTTGAACGTTTGCACTTGCTCTAGTATACCTTTTAACTGAAAATTTTTCTCATTTTTTTGATAACTTTCAGTTATGCTTGCGAAAAATCAAAAAGTTCTTTGCATTCGGCATTTAAATAAACATCCATCCTGTATATTCCATTTTAAAGGACAGGCTCCTGTTCAGTTCATGTGTCTGTTCAGTTTCATCGGATTTTGTTGTTGTTCTGTAAATTTAAAGGCGCTTCATACATCTCCAGTTATTCTAGGCGTATTTCAATATAAAATTGTAAATCTTCCCACTTTCCATTTTCAAAGGTCCGCAAAGAGTTATACCATTATTTCATATGCATCAGTACTAAATTCATATTTTCAGACAACAATTCCTTCTTTAATTAACACGAACTTAAAATGGTTTTATTTTTTTTTTTTAAATCGTTTAAATGGTTTTGATTTGAACGGTAAAAATCAATCTGGGTCACATCTAGGCGTCATTCATTACCATGTGCTGTACAAATGAGCTAGGAATCAAAAAGAAAAAAGCCACATCTAGGCTTTATAGCGCCAACACGTGCATTGAAAATATGCTTGATTGAGAAATAGGCTCCTAAATGTTCCCACTAATGAGTATGCTATGCCATGGTTGCTATTCTCTCACGACGTTCACACGCGACGCCTCGCCCTTGGAGACGAAAAACAAACCGCCCAAAGGAAAAAAAACTCAAAAAATGGAAGCCATGACTTTAATTTCATTTAAATTATTACTAATTTAATAATTACAGACAATTGATGTCACTCTGTGTTGTTTTTATTCGATATAAACCGATTCGCATGGCTACAGAATATTCTAAAAATAATTTCATTTGAATCGTTTGGGTCATTTCGGAGGAGTAGTACTACAAACACCGTTACAAGAAAATTTTATATAATAGATAAAATTAAACAAGATGTCTGCCAGTTTTTTAAAAATTTGAATTTTTAATTTACTTCGAACAACTGTCTCCTGATCTTAGAATGTAGAAATTGAAAAATTCAGATATGTTGAACGTGTTTCAAAGAATATAAAAGTGGTTTTAGGGAGAATTCTAACTAAGTTCTTGAAAATTTCGACATAGTCGGTGAATTGACTAAGGCTTAATAAAGCCTTACAGCTGAACACATTTCATGATTTATACAAGATGGAGTCATAGTCCATTGATGGAGTCATAGATGAAAAATAGTAAGGGCCACTCTAGCAGCCATTGATTCATAACTTTAACCGGCATCATAGTTTCGATTTTTGACTATTATTATTTAAAAATAAAATGCGTTCTCACTTTAACTTGTTGATTAGGAACGAAAAGAGCACCATTAAGCGGGGCACATTTGGCATTCTTCAACTTGAAGAAGCCTATATACTCAATTATAGAGCTTCAACTGACAAATGGGCTTATTAAGTGGTTCGGTGTCGAAGAGGTTACTAAGGAGACTAGGATTCCTAGATTTTTCCTAGGTCTTTTTAAGTCAGTATCTAAAAGTTCTCTTTCAGAAAAAACATGATTTATCTTTTTTTCATCAAAACAAATCAATTTGAATGATACATTAAAGTCTAGTTATTCCACACATTCATGTGGTATTAACTGGAATCCCGAAAAAAATCCTCGATGATACCAGGCAGACTTCAAACTTAATACATACCATTGAAAACTGGTTATGAATGTCTGCAGCAATGTTCCAAAAAATATCAAACTTTTTTTTATAACAAGATATTTGCTGTATACTTTTAATTAAAATAGCCATAAATATAAAAAAAAATAATTCAAAATTGATTGCTCTATAGAGTTTGAGATCCACCTGCCTCAGTTGATCCCATTATTCACCACATGCTGCGAAATTTCTTGATTTCACAATTAAGGTATATAATAGGACTGTTTCTGAAATTTGATCTCAGTGTATACTTAATTCCACACTTTCGAGCATCAACTGAACAGTTGACGAATTAAGTCTGTAAGCAGGGTTCATCCCACGGTTAAGCGCTATAAAGGGCGAACACAAAATTATTGCGACACATTCAACAGGGCATAACTTTTTTACCATTGGGTAAAATCAACCAAATTTTTCACACTTTCTCATTGATGTGTATTGTTTACATGCTATCAAACTTGAACTGGTGTTTTTCGATTCAACGAAAATGGAGGTGAATTAAATTCCACACATCTGAAATTTCCTGATCTGCCGCACCGGCAGTTCATTCATCATTCAACCGTCTCCAGAGCGTTGAAGCAGTTCCAGGAGCGGTTTAAGTTGGACCACGGCAAAGAAGTCTCTAGCCGTGATTTTGCTAAAAAGATCGGCATGTCGCAGAGCTACGTCCAGAATGCACTACATACATACAAGGTATAGAACTTCCCAAACCGCGATGAGCAGCAACAATCGACGGCTGAAATTTGGGAACGGAAGTTCTTCGAAAAGATTCTGACAAAAATGGCTGCTGTGTGATGGACGACGAAACGTGTATAAAAGCCGATTCTAAGCAAATTCGGGGGTTGGAGTTTTTCACCGGAAAGAGCTAGTTCGATGTGGACAACAGATTTAAGAAGAAGGAAATGTCGAAGTTCGCCTCCAAATATCTCGTTTGGCAGGCCTTGTGGACTGAAAAGAGAGCCTTTCGTGACAAAGGGCACAGTAAATAGCGAGATCTACAAATCTGAGTGCCTCGAGAAGCGCCTTTTGCTGTTCTTGCAGCAGCACGACGAAACTCCGCTGTTTTGGCCAGATTTGGCATCATGCCACTATACTAAACGTGTCCTGGAGTGCTATGAGGTCAATTCTGTCCATTTTGTTTCAAAGGACATGAACCCGCCTAACTGTCCGGTGCTGCACCCGGTGGAGCAGCACTGGGCAATAATGAAGCGGGAACTTCGGAAGAGCAAGAAGACAGCCAAAGACGAGAAGGACATGTTAAGAAAATGGAAAAAAAACTGAGAAACTGGTACCGGATGACACTATAAAGACTTTGATGGAGGGCATCAAGCGAAAATGCGTTCAATTTTACACTCAAGGCTCCATCGATGTTCTCTTTTGATTTTTGAAGTAAATATATGCATAAAACTACCCTTAAATTTTGGTTTGACTCTAAACATTATAAGAAAATTTGCCCGACATTTTCGGTGGTAATTTCAAATGATTTTATTATGTAGAGGTATATGCATAATCTCTTGAAGTTAGAGTGGTTAAAGGGGGCGAAATAATTTTTGGAGGAATTAATGAGAAATAGAAAAAATAGAAGACGAACGACTAATACAGACATTTGATGCTCCTAAAATCATACTTTGTCGGAGATTTCTATCAAAATTTAAATGATAATTATTGTACACAAGTGCTGCCTTAAACTTCTGAAACCCGTTTTAAAATTGGGCCAATGTGCAACCAAAAAACCTTGAATTATCCGTTTAATCAACCCGTGTCTGCAAAGTTCATCCATGTTCAGAAGCTTGTCCTGACACCAAATTGACTCAATAAAGATTCAGCCCAAAAAAACGTCGCCGACCACATAATCGACCAAAAAGAGCGATTACGAAATTGCACCATACCGTGGAAGATCCGATTAAAAACTGCATTCATCTCGAAATCTGCCACAGGCAGCGAATCGCGCAATGAAAACGGAGTGGTGTCAGCGAACACAGCTCGGAGTCACGCCAAAATATGGGCAACAAGTCCCGAAAAAGGTCAGAACGGCCGGTTTTCAAAAAAAAAAAACGGACCGGTTTGCAAACAATTTCGCTTTTATCCTGATCGAGGACAGCCTCCAAAAGTGCAACGACGACGACGAAAGTGCAAACTGCATAAAAACCGCCAAAAAAAGTAACTCGTAAACAAAACTCTCGCTTTCGTTCGAGTAAAGCCACGTTCATTGAGCGAAATGTACGAATATTTTGAGGAAGAGCAGTGTGCATTTTCCCTCCACATTGCCAAAAAAAGTCTGCAGATTGAAACAAAGCAACAAAAAAAAACGCATCAGGAACCTACCGAATCTACCAAAAAAATGAACGTAGCCGAGGTGGTGCCATTCGAATGCCGGACCGGCCTCGGTTCGCTACAAAGTACTGACTTCATACCAACTCGCAGTGACGACGTTGTCAATGACCTAGGTCAATTGACGTGCGGTTGCGGGAATGAGGCCTCAAGTTACCATACCATGGCACTGTTTTGTAGTAGTGAGTTTCCGAAAAGCAAAAATAAAAACCGGTTTATTGTATGCAGTTGCCTTTCCACGTTATGCGAATATTTTTTGTGAGCTTTTTTTTTAATTTTGGATGCACATTCGCGAGTGGGCAACGAGTTTATGCAATTTTTAGGGCTTTCTGATTCTACCAAATGACATTGCCGAAGAGTTGTTTTTTTATATGTTCCAGGATAATAGACAAAAAGGTTTGGACAATCGATGGTTTATTTTGTTTAATATTTCGTCGCAAGCGGCATTATTGGATTCCAATGAAAAAAAAAATCTCAATTGAGAAAATTAGGGTGATTTTCCAATCGTTATCCTCTGACCCATCGTTGCAAAGGATGAATAAAATTTTGGATTTTTCAGCCACCTATAATTTTTTTTTACAAAAAATATCCTGAATCATGTTTTTTTGGGAGATTACTGCTGAAATTTTTTACGGCAATTAATGGAGAACTTTTTTTTTTAACTTACTGACTACAAGTGAAACGAGCACCTATACATGGGGCAAGTCGAGCATCCTCTGCCACATAGTCCAACAACAAATTCATCTTGGAGTGCTTAAAGGGTGATACGGTCAAAATTTGGTCAATATCAACTTGACGTATTTCTTTCAATTTTGCATTTAAAAAACTTTAACACCCCTCATTTTGAAGGTGTGTGTGTGTGTAGAATGTTGCTCCTATTTTGAGTTTGGAATTCACTCTTCAGTTGTCAAAATTCCATCCAAAGAAGGAGAGCAGCGTATCAAAATTTTGCCTGCGCATCGCGAAAATCCGAGCTACTCGCACACAAAGCTGTCAAAATCGCTAAGAGTTGCCAAATCAACCGTTACAAATGTACAGCCAGGAAGTCTGGATCGGGAGGAAATCGAAAACCGGAAGCCGCTGAGACGACAAAGAGAGTTGCCGGTAGTTTCAAGCGAAACCCTAACCTCTCTCTCCGAGATGCCGCAAATGAGCTGGGTGTATCGTCTACAACCGTGCATCGAGCCAAAAAACGAGCCGGACTATCGACTTACAAGAAGGTAGTGACTCCAAATCGCGATGATAAACAAAATACGACGGCCAAAGCGCGATCCCGGAGGCTGTACACGACGATGCTGACGAAGTTTGACTGCGTGGTAATGGACGACGAAACCTACGTCAAAGCCGACTACAAGCAGCTTCCGGGACAAGAGTTTTATACGGCAAAAGGAAGGGGAAGGTAGCAGATATTTTCAAGCACATGAAACTGTCAAAGTTCACGAAGAAATATCTGGTTTGGCAAGCCATCTGTACCTGTGGCTTGAAAGGCAGCATTTTCATAGCTTTCGGGACTATCAACCAAGAAATTTGCGTGAAAGAGAGTTTGAATAAACGTCTGCTACCTTTCCTGAAGAAACACGGTTGTTCCGTACTGTTTTGGCCAGATTTGGCATCTTGCCATTACGGTAAAAGGCCATGAAGTGGTACGCCGTCAACAACGTGCAGGTGGTCCCAAAGAACCCTCCCAACACGCCAGAGCACCGCCCAATTGAGAAATACTGGGCTATTGTCAAGCGGAACCTAAAGAAGACAAAAAAAATCTGCTGAGGACGAACAGCAGGTCAAGACAAACTGGCTTTCTGCGGCGAAGAAGGTGGACAAGGTGGCTGTACAAAATCTGATGGCAGTGGTTTAGGTCCGGCAATTCGGATTTGAAAAAGCGGAAGCCTAACTGAATATTTTTCCTGAATTTTATACTAATTAAACTTGAAAAAGAAATTTAATTTGATTGTTAAATAAACGATTTCACCGATTTACACGCATTTTCTCTTGAACAAATTTTGACCGTGTCACCCTTTAGATAGATTTTTTTTGGAGCGTAAAATTGACACTCTAAGTCAGAAAGGAAGTTTTTTTGACCAGGCTTCCAGGGTTCGTCCATAAAAAAAAGTAAAGATTAGGGTCCACGAAGAAATTTTTGTTTTTTGAAGCTTCTGAAAAAAGTTACAAGTATTAAAACTTGCAATAGTGTCAAATTGACACTCTAATGCGGATGAGGATTAAGAAGGTTCTGCTTCATAATCGCCCAGTACTTCTCGATGGGGCGGAGCTCCGGAGTGTTCGGAGGATTGAACATTTTCGGCATGAAATTGGACTTATTATCCGCATACCACTTCAGCACGTCCTTGGAGTAGTGGTATGAGGCCAAATCCGGCCAGAAGAATATTGGGACGTTGTGGGCCTTCAGGAGAGGAAGCAGCCGCTTTTGGAGGCACTCTTTCATGAACACCTGTCCGTTCATCGTGTCCTGGGTCACGAAAGGTGCACTCTGCTTCCAGCACGTGCAGATGGCTTGCCATACCAGAAATTTGGACATCTTCTGAGTGCGGACATGCTCCGGAACGCTGAACTTATCCTTGACCGTGAAAAACAGGTTGCCGAGGATCTGTTTGTAGTCGGCCTTCACATATGTTTCGTCGTCCATGATGCAGCATCCAACTTTCGTCAGCATGTTGAGGTACAACTTCCTGGCATGGGTTTTGGCGGACTTGTTCTGCTTCTCGTCGCGATTAGGGGTCTTAAGTACTTTGAATATCCCAAGCCCAGCCTTAGTTTTGGCTTTTTGGACAAAACTTCGGCTTAGGTGCAGCTTCTTCTCAGCCACATCCCGAACGGAGGCGTTCGGATTTCGATTAAAGGCCTCAATTACGCGGTTGTGATTTTTGGTGTTGTACGGAATACTTTTTCTTTCACTTCTGGGCTTCCAATCGGTGGTCAATCGTTCCTCGAACCACTTAATCACTCGCGACACCGTGGAATTCGCGATTCCCAACGTTTTAGCGATGGAACGATACGAGAGATGCTTATTCTCGTGATGAATGCGCAAGGTTTTATCACGCATGAGCTGTTTTTTCTACTCCATTTCCGCGAGTTTTGCTCACAGGACTTGCAGGATGTAAACAATGCACTATGAACTAAATCCACCCAATTTTTCATTAAATTCTACCCAACGGTTAAACAGTTAGTTCAATTTCATAGTGTGGCAATTTCATCGTGGACACCCTTTATACTTACCATTTGTATGAACCGCTACCGCAAATTTAAAACCTAGCCCTGAAGATGGTGGAATAGTTCGCGACAATTTCGGTAGAATTCAATGGAAGGTGTTGTATTGTGCCTACAGATGCTTAAGCCAAGCAATTGGAGCCATTTTTTCAGTGTCCCATCAATCTCAAAACTTTTAATGCATGCTTATACATTGTCTGGGTCCTTTGATTGTCTGGGGACATCTGGGGAATGGATTAACTATTTGAAGTTTGAGCGGTTTTCAGCTAGCGCACTAAAAATAAAAATCATATTTCGCTAACAAAAAAAACTGACCCTATGTTGCAAAATTTCGCTTTAAAGCCCCATTTGAAAGTAAAAATAAATCGAAAAATGGAAATGAACACCAACAGCCAGTTTCAAGGTTAACGAAAAACATTTCCCCCGAAAAGATCTGCGAGCAAAAAAATATTTTTAGCCAGCATACATTACCATCATCGCAAAAACCGTCATTACCAGACTGCGTCATCGATGCAGCTCCATCAAAAGAAAGACTCGTCCTACCTATACCAAACATTGCAAGTTGCAATTCGTACGTTTCGTTTCTTTCTTCTCCGTTTCTGCACCGGGACCTTGAATTTCTTTGTTTCAATTTTGTTTTTTTTTTTTTAATTTTTCATTCCTCGCTTGCAGCTTGTGCATTTTGGTCGGTGGCACTTTTGACAGCCGCAAGCCGGAAAGGCAAAATGGCCCCGGGAAGATGGGGGGTTCAGCGTGCGTTGACAGATGTTATGAATGCGAAGCCTTTTTTCGAGTCGGATGCCCCGTTGCGCTAACGCACTCTTCCGAATGTAGCGAATGTGTGTGAGTGTGGTGAAACGTGGTTTTTTATTTATTTATGTGCAACCCATTTTAAAATGCCCAACACGAAAGTTTAAAATGCCGATTTAATTATCCGAGCACTTGACGGATGATGGCCGAACCTTCTTTTTCGCGCTTTTCAACGGGCACCTCGAGAAAGAAGTTGGTTGTGTGGACATAAAACCGGACTTCTTGGTTCGATTACTAAGGCAGATCAAATTACGAATGAGCTGGATCCCAATAATGGCGTCAACAGTGTGGCTTCGAACCTAACCTACCCTAAGCAATCGGATTGAATCGCCGATGACGGGGCAAGAATTAAAGTTTAATAGCCCCCTGGTTTTGAGGAGAGGAACAAAAAACGAGCGCCACACTAAAAGTCCCTGGCAGACAAAAAAAGCAACCTAATACAACAGCTAGGTCTTCGACATCGGCCCAGGCCCAAGCCAAGCGACAGAAACATGGATGGCAAAAATCCAGTATAAAATCGGTTAATGTACTGAATTAAATCGTCCTGCTCCTCGCGCTACGTTCCTGACTTTTTTTCAGCTATCTCTTGTTTCCAACAACCACCACCAGGCAGTCAGACGTCAAACCAACTCGAGTGCATCTTTTCACGAGACCACATCTCGACTTTCTGGTTTCTTCTGGCGGTGCCAGCTTTTTTGCGAGCAATTTTAAAATGCATCAATTTTTTCGACTTCCACCAACTCTCATTCCATCAAACCGCACCGAAGTAGCTACATCTAAAGATACATATTCGTCCAGAAGTTTCACTACAAAGGAAAAAAATCATCAGTGTGTATATGCACTTCTTTTTGTGTTGATGCAGTAGCACATTACGGGAGAGGCATGTTTTCGGCGAGGAAACTCTTTGGGGAACCCTTCCTTTCACCATCTGCCGGTCAACCATTTTTCAACATTTGAAATAAAACATTATCATTTCCTTTTCCTTAATTTCCGCCATCTTATTGCTGCTAAGCCCAGGTTCCCGCCCGATTGGACCCGGTCAACTTTAGCACCGCAAGCTTTCGGATACAAACTGACGCCAGAACAACCGATGACGATGATAATGACTCCTGAGCCATGGTTGCCATTGAAAAAGCGCTCCACAAATATCATTGGACTGACTCCTGCGAAGAACGCGTAAGCCTAATGTTTTCAACGTTGACCTAGGTTTGGTTACTTTTAGAAACCCTGTGTGAGGATTTCGCTTTGGAAAGTTGACAATCTTACCGGTCCACTTCGTATTAGGATAATATCACTCGTTCTAGCGAGTGCTAGAGCCCACTTTCGACATCTTCTTCCATACTTTTGATTGCCTTCTACCCTTCGCTCCAGGGCCTACTTACGCCCATCCAACCGGACCATTTCATTATTGTCGGGTAATTTAGCACGGTAAATGAGCTTAAATTACGGGGCGATTGACATTTGGAATGTTTGTCGATGTTGTCTTTTGCCAGTCTGACAGTGGAAGATGATGACGAAGATGATGATGATGATGATGATGATGATGATGGAGGTGACAATAATGATGATGGCGTTTACGCGAAAGGCGCGATGGTAAAATTTGATAGAATTTTAAATGTTGGTTAAACTCTCCTTTAAATTTTAAGTAAATTTGTAAAAGTTTCTATAAAAAGTGTTGCTGCGAGGGCAACAGAGTCTCAAAATGATGTAGTCACTGTGGCAGGAGGAGAACTGTCAAGTGCTAAACTGACAGATAGCGAAACCGGAAATAGTGAGCATAGAATGTAGACAGAGGTGAACGATAGCAGATTGCCACGAGTGGTTGGATTGTTTTGTAAAAGTACATTTAGTTGAAGTTTAATTAGTTGCGATCTTGTGAAGATCAGCAGTCGATAAATAGCGTTACAAGCAGTCGTGAAAGTGCTTTGATTTCCAATTGGTAGGCTTGGTTGCTTGATTTCCTCATATACACCTTTGTAAGCTAACTTTTCTAACCTCCATATATGTATAGGAAACGGGAAAGTTTTGAAAACGTTTTCCATCAACCATAAAGTCGCTAGTCGTAACACTTTGTTATATGGCCTGTAGATACCCAACAAACATTTAAGTAGGTATACCGCAGAAACAACAGGAATATAGAAACGCTTATACCAGAAGGAATAATCGTATAAAACTCACCAAAATAGCATATAGCTACAAAAGTGGAGGCGATATAGCGATAATGACTAGATTCTAAAACGGATTTACGATTTGATTACGCCTACAATAAGCAAAATATACAATCATGAACAACTTGAGGCAAAAGAAAAAAAAATCGTCTATGACCGAAAATCGAACTCCAAACCTCCAAGTCAGCTCGCCAGCACCTAACCACAAGGCCAACTCATTAGTTGTTTGAAAGGCAATCTATAGCTCTATAAGAGATGTTGAAGTTCCATCACGCACATTTTGTTCGAACCGAGAAAAGAGGAAGAGACCCGATCGAGTGTCAATTTAAGTCCCGCCCATTTGTCGAAAATCTGAACAAATTGATGCTTCAGACTACATATTCACGAATCATGTTATTACTTGCTCGATTTGAAATATGTTGCGGAAGGAGTCGTAAATGTATCATGAAAAATCACTCAAAACAAATATTTATACGATAGCCACGAGCAATCTCAATTTATACGACTTATGTTATCATTTCTATTACGATTTCATGTTAGCTGGGTAGGCCTTTCTTTCATCACCAGAAAAGCAAGATAGAGCATAGCGTAAATATTTTGTTTCTTATATATGCCTATGAACAAATATACTTAAGTTTTGTTTAACACATGCAGGAATCTATCGAACCAAAGCTGTAAGATTATTGGTATCGAACATTAGCCACAGAAGGCCTCTGAAATAGTGAGATTGAGAAGTTTGAGAAAAAATGTTCACAAATATTTATCATTATTATTATATTTTAGTTTTGGAGCACATTAATAAAGCTGTCAAAATTTCAGTCGTGTCTTTGGAAAAGTTTGTACGAACAAAAAGATCACTTCCGTAATATTAAACTTGCTGTCATCGCTGTCATCGCTAGCAATCGCTAGAATATCTCATAGCAATAGAGATGTAACGCATTGGTTCATGTCAACAGGATATTTTATAACATAATCTGTTTTATGTTTGTTTGGTTTATCAAAAAAGTGAAACGAAACTCGTGCAACTGGGTCGGACCGGACATTTCCCAAATCTTGAATTTTATATCCGGGCAAACCCGGGTAAAACCGGGCAATCTGGCCAGCTAACTTATGAACATTGAGTAGACTTAAGAGATAAACCACATGCTAAAGTTTTTTGTCCGTTCGGCACATGTGCACTCACATGGCAGTCGAACCATCCATAATAAACTGCATTAAAATATGTAGTACCTTCTCTATTGGGTATTACTTCTTCAACACCGTTAATTGATGCGGGACAAAGAATTCAGTAGGGGAACTGAGTTCAAAATGCACAGAGCGGGCAAGATGCACCATCATCAGTATTTCACTAATCAAAAATTTTTCAACATTTCTGAAAATGCCAGTTTGTTCTATTTACAGTTTTATGCTTTCATAAACATTTGTGGATCTTCTGAGTTTTTTTATATCACGTAAATCTGACGAAAAACAAAAAAAATAGTAGTATATGTCGCAACTTTTCAAATTTTCTCGTAAGAAATTACCTCAACTAAAAGCAAACAAAATCACCTGTCATCTGTTCTAATGATGATCATGGGTCTTAAGTCTTAACATTCATCATAAAACAAAATATTTCCTAATTCAATAATTATTTATATTATTTGAGCGATTTTAAATAAAAATGTCAAAGCGGGGCAAAGCGCGCCAGGTCCGCTTATCTTTAAGCATATTTCATATTTGTTTAAATTTATGTACAATTTTCATCACAATTCTTCAAAAGAAATTTTTATGTTGAATTAGAAAACATAACTTCAATTTAAACGGAAGTATTTGTAATTCCAAAATTTCAAAAAGATTCAATTAACTTTTCACAAGAGTATATCTGGCAACACTGCGCGTAGCTATACATTTTTCAATCTATGGAGTAGAATACAACTGTTTTAAACTTTCAAACACTTTCGGGAGTATTTCAATCAATATACACTAAGGTTGCCAATTTTCCCGATTTTATCTGGGTTGGCCCGGATATTTTATATAATATTTGGAAAAAGTCCGGTCCGGCGCGGTTTACCGGATATTATTGGAAAAGCCCGGATTTGGTTCGGGTTTTTCATATTCATTCTCAAATCAAACTTTAAAATACAAACTGTGTTTAAATTTTTTTTTGTTTATGCGCAAAAAACGGAACTTTCTCAGCAAGTTTCATTAAAGTAATCTAGAAAGGGTTTTTTGTTGACCCAAAATACGATTTAAAATCTTTTGTAAAATCAGAGTGATAATTTTTTTTCAACTTTTTTTCTTCTTGTTTTGATGGGTAATTTCTAAGTTGAGACAAATTTCTCCGGATTTTGCCAGAATTTTGGTCGACCATTTTGAAATCAAATGCTGGGATTTTGCCAGGTTTCTAGAGAAAAATAGCCCGGTTTGTCCGGCCCGGATATGTGCTGAAAAATTCTGGCAACCTTAATATACCTACACGTAAAAAACGTTTGATGGCGCGATTGGGTACACGCATATGCGCAATATGCCCCTACTGAATCTGAAATCCAATTTTCAACCTATTCTTCAAACTTAATTAAATTTGTTGCCTTTTTGACCTTCCAATCATTCAAACTATCAGATTTAGACAAAAATCAAACCGAACTTCCGAACACAATCGAAAATTATAGTTTATCTTTTCAAATGTACTTTAAAACAAGGCTTACTAAGTTTTTGTTTTTATTTTACTAAATCTGTTGACTATCGTGAGTGTTCAACAACTTGTGATACTTAGAATTTGTATTCTTTGAATGAATTTTGGAGTTGAAATGGTTGGTTTCAAATTTCAGTTACACTTCTGAGTAAAAACCCGTTCCAACCACGAGTTGAGGTTTTTGGGAGTCGAAATTTGAGTTTCAACACAAAAGAATAACTGAATTGCAAATCGAAATCTTCAATTGATTAGATAAGTGATCGTCATATAGAGTCTTAAAATAGAATGTCTTAGGCCTCGACAGTGATTTAAGACAAAATTCGCAGGCGAGCCAATTTTCTGACATGTTTGTTAACACTTATTTTCAAACACCTTTTGGGATCAAGTGATTTCCCGGTAAATTCCTTTTTTAGTACTGAAAATTTGAATTGATAGAAATCTCCATGGAGGGGGGTTAAACCCCTAAAACCCCCCTGTTCGCACGGCCTTGATTCAACTACAAACTGTTGATTAACCTTCTGCAATCAATCATAAATATAATGGTATAATTGATTTAACTATACATCCGGCAATAAACTATAAATATAATAGATTTAACTATAATAGCTAATAGTATAATTGATTCAATTGTAAATATAATCGATTGAACTTCAATTTTATTATTGATTCTACGCATTAAACTATAAATATAATAAATTCAACCAGTGGTTGATGTTTTCATCTTAAGGAATCTTTCTGCGGAGAAATTCCTTATCTTTTGTCGACCCTTTGGGTCTATCCCCGCCGAGTACATCAGCTTTTTGTTGTTCTACCTTACCCTGCTGCTTATATCTGTGCAGCTTCCGGCATGGAAGCAGCAGAACGAAAAAAAAAACAATTTGTTCGGCAAGGCCATCAACAACAGATAAGAAAAGGTAAGCAAAAGCTTCGATAGCACTGGGGATTTCCGGTATGATTTCCAAATTTCAGGATCATGGCAGTGACCAAAAATCACCCAGGCAGAACCGAAACGATGACCATCTTCAAGTTGCTGACATGATCTTATTCGTATTGCATGATGGAACAACTAAAAATGTGAGATAGTGAAAATGTGATTTAATAAATTTATAAATTGGGTGATAAAATAAAATTCTTATTCTGAAAAAATAATGCAGTAGCGTTAAATATACAAGGCGAATCTACAATATATAAGTTGGCCTCATGAAATCAATCATGAAAAAAAAATTGAATCTATCATATCAATAGTAAAATCAACTATACCCTTATAGTTGAATGTACTATTATTATTGTTGAATGCTTAACATCAATCATACGATCATAGTTAAATCCATGAATCCAAAAAGGCGTATTTTATTTTTTAAGCATCATATATTTACAAAAATTTGCTGCTTTAATTCGTCCAGAAAATCGTGAATGGGATTACCAAAAGTTAAAGAGGATACTGTAAGAAAATATGTGATGGACAACAAAACTTTAATCTTTCATATCTCGAAAACAAGAAATATTATATTGGGATTTTGGTTGGTTCTTACGTAAAATTTTCTCAAAAAACAATTTCAAGAAAAAAATATACTTTCCTTGCGAAAAATAACGTTTTATTTATAGAGCTTTGTTTTGACGTTTAAAATGTCTTTTTTTTTCAAAAAGTGAATAACATCAATTGATAGATTTTAATAAAATCTACACAACGCATATTTTGTGATTTTGTTATGATTCTTCGGTCCGGAGATATAGTGTTTTGAAAATGATGAATTTTTCAAAATCGTGAAAAAAAGAAGGGAGGGTCCTGGAACGAGGGGTGGGCGGATCATTCTCAAAAATTGAGGATTTATTTTGTAGGCCTCAGAAAGTCTTTCGGCCAAGTTTGGCGAATTTTCGATAAGATTTTTTTTTTCGTTGTGCACACTTGACATGGAATACCGTCAAACGGGGCATCATGCAAAAGCAGGGTTAGATGCAACATTTGTACACCACAACACTCATTCAATTTTTTTTTCAATCTACTGTAATAAAGTTATCATTGAATGATCACAAATTGATGATGACATAGTTTTTACCATCGTGAAAGAGTTTTTTTAAAGTTTTTGATTGTCATAAAAAATTAAAAAAATCGAGTAATATATGTACAAATTTTACATTTTTCGATGCCATAAAAAACTTTACCTAGTATGAGGAATTGGTTTAATGATATCACCTAGAAACTTTATATTGCTTTCATTATCCTATACCAACACTGTTGGTGTATAAAATTTTTTCGGACAATAAATATTTTTAAATATCAGTTAAATGTCTGGGGCAAAATGCAACAAAATGCAAATCAGAACTAAATCTCATAAATTGCGTTTCTATATTCTGCAATATGATTGTTTTGCAACATGCGTTTGTTAACATTAAAATTTCATCCATCCTAAGATTTATTTGCATGGTTTTAGCTAATAGAATATTTTGTAGTATTTTTTACCCCTGAATGTATGCAGCAGATTAACACTTTTTTCTTAAAAACATTTTTGACAAAAAAAATTGAAATTTAATTTGAATAAAACCAAAAATTACTGCAATTGGTGCTTTATGCGTTATGACATCACAAATGTATCAAAAACTATAAATTTTCAAACGTTTTCATTTGATTTTTCATTAATTACAGAGTTTGTTGCAACTTACCCTATTTTCTTAATGGGGTGAAAATCGCATGTTTTTGTAAATTAAAAAAGAACTGGTAAAACCAATAATTTTTCTGACTACGTCAGTTTGGTGTCCCATCAACCTTAAAACTTTTGATGTATAAGAGGTATGATTATCTGTGAGTTTCAAGATTTTAGAAGCCATTGAAGTTGAAAATTGTAGCATGTTGCCCCAGTTGACGGTAACCCATATGTAGTTGAAAACATAATATTTATAGTTGGTCGTGAATCAATCAGAAACATGATAAACTATGAATAAAATTAGACTATTGTTGAAAATATTATACTTTTCTTTCCGTATAGGCTCAGAGTTCAAAACTGTAGCAAATATTAAATTATCCGTTGAAATACCTCAAGAATTGTTCAACCCCGTTTGAATATTTAAATTTTGTCTATCGTATAGTCGTGTATTTTAATTAAATTCTTGAAAAAAAACCTAACATTTCCTCAGCATTTTTCACAATTGTGTTCAATTACAATCAAAAAGTATTGTTTTAATGTGTGAGTTGAAATTTTATAAATGGTCGCTACTTAGTAATAAATAAAAACTGGAGTGGACTGCAATAAAACTTATTCGCAAAAAAAACTAACCACAGTCAATAATTAATTGATTGAGCTGGGTGGGGTGTGAGGCAAAAATCCCAACTGCATTATAATAAAATGTGCATTTTGAAACGCAAACATCAACAACTAAAAACGGAAAAAGAAGTACAAGAACAGGAATCGAAAATAGAAAGAATAATAAATTCGATGGAGTACCGCTAGCGTTTTGTTTTTGTGTATTTTCGTTTTCGCATCTGTGAGTAGGTAGTTGCCACTCTCAGGCATCGGAAAGTTCATAGAACGACATTTCGTTTGACAAACGTAAACATTCTTTTATTTACTTGTTGTTATCTTAATGTCAGTTTGACAATCACTTTAGTCACATGCCGAGTCTCGCAGCTGTCAATTCGTTTGCTCCACCAAAAAGTTTTTTTTTTGTCTGTTGCTACTCCCCTCTCCTTTGTGCATATGCGAGTTTATTTGTGTAATTCGCGTTGCATTGAACTCGGGTTCGGTTGGAGGCCAAAATGTGAATGCACTTTTGTTGGTTTGGAGCAGCACCGTTTGTCGGTTTTTGAGTGGTGCTATTCAGAGAGGTGATAGAAGTTTTTTTTCCTTTCTGTTCTGGAATCATTTGTGAAATTTTTAAATAATCGTTTGAAAGATTTGGAACATTAAATAAGTTAACCATTCAAGTATGTAGTTGAAATTTGCATAATTATCTCTAAATTGATTCACCTAAAAGACATACAGTGCTTATTTTTATCTTTTATGATTCTTCGCTCAAAATATATTGCATTTAACTCAGTCCTTAGCTAAATTTAGCAAAACTTAATATTTGATCCAAACGGTTTTTTTTTCATCAGACCTATCTATATCTTTGGTCTGAGGAGGCTTCATCAAGATAAAATAATTAAAACGGCCCATAACAAAATCGGGCTGGATACAACAAATAATTTAAATAAACGAAATTGATAAAGTCAAGTAGAACACCACTGAGACTGAGGTTTCAGCGCTAATTTAACTACATCACTAAAACCGGTATGATATATATTGCCTCGGGGTCAATAAAATTCTAATGAAAAAAAATTTCACGTTAACATACTCACAATTCAATGCAAATTAAATTTCGGGGTTAGAATAGTCTGGCAAATTGCATATTGACAAAAACTTCGAAAAGCAGCTACATTTGAAAATTCGCAAAAAGTTCTGTGTTAAGAATTCCAAAACTCTGAAGATGCCAAAATGTGCCCAAATTTTTCGACTTGCCAATCCACTTTTCAAATTTTTATTTACTGAAACTGAAACCATTTAAACGGTTGTTTAATTTAAAAATATGGTAACCGACATTGTTAAGCCTTTAATACTTGGTTGCCAGAACTTTTTTAAAGCATATCCGAGAAATGGATTTCTGTCTGTCTGTCTGTTTGCTATAGACTCCGGAAATAGGGGGAAAGTTCATATAACGCCCCATGTGGCTAATACGCTAGACTGAGTCGATTTTGGGTCATTTTTGAATTTCCCAAACCCTGGGGTCTTAAAAGCTTCGTCTTGGTCCAAAACTCATCCATGATTTTTTGCAGATTTTTTAAGTAACGTTTACATGAGTAAATTTGAACTTTTAGGTTTGTATGGGAAAATTGAATATTTTGTACTGAAAAATCAACATTGTTTTTGTTTCTTCTGTGGAACCGAGCTAGATGACGGTTTTTGTGCCAATTTATAAAATTCCCTGAGGAAATTTTCCGCTGAACAACTTTGTCGAAGACCGTAACTTCGTATTTTATTTGGCAAAAAAGTTATTAGCATTTTAATAGGGGTATGTCTTTTCGCATTGATAAACAGTAAATTCAATAGACATCACTGCTGGAGCCTCGCGAAGTATTGGATGAAAAGTAGTCATGCAGTACCTCGATAGGCACCCTGCAGTGATGTCAATTTAATTTACTGTTTATCAATGTGAAAAGACATACCCCTATTAAAATGCTAATAACTTTTTTGCCTAATAAGATACGAAGTTAAGGTCTTCGACAAAGTTGTTCAGCGGAAAATTTCCTCAGGGAATTTTATAAATTGGCACAACAACCGTCATCTGGCTCGGTTCCACAGAAGAAACAAAAACGATGTTGATTTTCCAGTACAAAATATTCAATTTTCCCATACAAACCTAAAAGTTCAAATTTACTCATGTAAACGTTACTTAAAAATTCTGCAAAAAATCATGGATGAGTTTTGGACCAAGACGAAGCTTTTAAGACCCCAGGGTTTGGGAAATTCAAAAATGACCCCAAATCGACTCAGTCTACTAATACGCGCCACCCTTGTTTTGAAGAATCTGAAACATTTTAAGCCTGCAAAATATTACCAATTTGTTTTAAATGCTGTGATTGATCATGGCAAGTATGAGTTTTTCCTTAAAATGCCCCTGTATCGTGATAATTTCACAATTTAGGATTTTCTTCATTTCGATCTAAATTTTAAAACACTTTCAATAAGGTGTCACCAAGCAAAGAAAAACGAATAAGACAATATTTTCTGACACATTGATAGAGGAGAATCTTAACTATGATTTTATGCTAAAAAATTATACTGAACTCGCTAAGGTATGCTTTTTATAGGTATGTTCTATCACGGCCCATGCGTTCTTTATAACGCGCCAATCGTAGTAGGCTAAAAGTAGCATTAATTTTTCAAAAAGGCTAATTTTCATTAAAAATGAACAAAAAGTCGAAAACCATATTTTGAGCGTTAATTCAGCCCAAAAAATCTGCTTTTCTTTTTTATTTTAATTTTGATTAATCCATTTCGATTTTCTTTTCAGTCAAAGTTTCTGTAAGTATTGGTGTGTTTTCGGTCTTCGGCTTTCGGGTGTGTTCGGCTGCTATTGAATACACAGCGGCGCGTATTTGCAACACAGTTTAGTTCTGTGGGTTTTTATATGCTTTTTAAAAATATAGTTTTTGAAGCAACTATAGCAATTTGAGTAATAAAAAATCATAGCCATTTGTAGAAAACACTTTTCTTCAACGATTACACGCATTTCTACCACAATTTGTACGTGGAATTCATAGGAAATCAGCGATTCGCTTAGATGGCGCATAATAGGGCATGTTCCCCTACTGAACAGATTTGCGTGAAACTTGTTAGGTGGGGGTATTGGAGGCAGGGGAAGGTTTCTATAATGGTTTGAGACCCCTCCCTCTCTCATGAAGGAAGGAAAGGGCCTCCCAAGCGAAAGACAATTTTTTGCATTACTCGAGAACCAATCAAGCAAATGGTATCAGATTTGGCATGGGGCAGTATTTGGGAACGAGGAATATTTCTATGAATATGAGGTACCCCTCCCTCATCTCAGTGGGGTGATAGAAAGAGGGGAGGAGGGCTACTTTACAAATTTTCATAAAGCTCGAAAACTAATCAAGATATTGGAACCAAATTTGGCATCAGAAGGTATTAGGATACGAATAATATTTCTATGATTATTTGAGACCCCTCCTTCTTTCCATTAGAAAGGGGGAGGGGGCCTCTTTCATTTTTTTTTTTACAAAACTCGAAAACTAATAAACTTAAGGAACCAAATTTGGCGTGGGAGGGTATTTGGATACGAAAAATATTTCTATGGTTATTTGAGACCCCTCCCTATTTTCAGTAGGAATATATAAAGGGGGGAGGGGGCCTCTTTAATTATTTTTCACACAACTCAAAAACTAATCAAGCAAATGGCACCAAATTTGGAATGGGTGGGTATTTAAAAACGTGACATGTTCTAATGATCGTTTGAGACCCCTTCCTTCTTCCAGCGCACAGTGGTTTAAAACGCGAAAAACGTGATCATGGGCTTTTTGATGCCTTAGATGTCAAAATAGCTTAATGACATGTTCTACAATGTTTCATTATTTTCAATTGCGCATATTTTGCCGTTATTATTTTTCTGATCGATCCACCTAAAAGTGAGATATTTTTTTTATTTTTTTTATTTGTCATCCAATCAAAATTATGTGTTCAAATAACTTGATGACAATACAATTTTAAAAAAAAAACTTTGTAGAAAACTTTGAAGCTGTATCTTTCAAAACAGATTTATAGACATTTTTCTAAAAACTAACCTCAAAAAACGAAATTTTCGTTTAACTTTTTTCAAAGTGACTTTCGAGTCTTACTTTATATGAGAGAGTTGTAACAATTGTAAAAGTGCACAACTTCATTGAAGGTGTCAAGTTTCTATCTTGACGTTAAATGGTACTTTTTGTGTAATTACGTTTTAAAATTGCATATTTTCATTGATCCATATCTCGAAAAGTTGCAAACTTAAGAAAACAAAATTATATGCAATTGAAAGGCACATTCTTTAGCTTTAATGAACATATAATTTCATTTGTATGTATCAGGTTTTACTACTAAAATCATTTGTCCGAAAGATGGTAGTTTTGAAGATTTTATTAAGCCAGCCTGGCAATCTCTTGCTTTTTAGCAAAAGGAAGGATGGAATCTTTTTTTTCTATTCCTACCGTTGACAAGTGAAGACGATAGTCCTTAGTTTGTTAAGATTGAAGAGTTGGCCCTGTATAGAACATTAGTTCCATTATAGTTAGTATATCATTTATCTGAAAGGATTGTATCCCAATTACCCGAAAACCATTGCCCAGAATGAATTTTTCCCAGAATGACAAATACACGAAATCAAACCCCAGAATGAACCATTTCCCAGACATTTTTCCTTTGTTGCCGATGCAAACTACATGCTTGATTTAGAACAATCAGAAGAAGAAGATCATGAAAATAAATTTTAATATTTCATTCTAATTTACTCTCTTACACAACTATTTAACCAAAAATAAAACTTTATAAATAAAGATAAAACTTTAAAGAAAGCCATGAAAATTAAAGGTTACAAATTCATGCATCTATGCCACTTTTGTGTTAAAAGGGCAACATTTTTAAAGATGTGTGTTGATAAAATACGCAAAATGCCCATTATTTCAAAACTACCTTCTTTCAGATAAATGATTTACTAACAATAATGGAACTAACGCCTAAACAGGGTCAACTCTTCAATCTTAACAAATTAAGAACTATCGTCTTCACTTGTCAACGGTAGGAATAGAAAAAAAAAGATTTCATCCTTCCTTTTGCTAAAAAGCAAGAGATTGCCAGGCTGGCTTTATAAAATCTTCAAAACTACCATCTTTCAGACAAATGATTTTAGTAGTAAAACCTAATACATACAAATGAAATTATATGTTCATTAAAGCTAAAGAATGTGCCTTTCAATTGCATATAATTTTGTTTTCATAAGTTTGCAACTTTTTGAGATATGGATCAATGAAAATACGCAATTTTAAAACGTAATTACACAAAAAGTACCATTTAACGTCAAGATAGAAACTTGACACCTTCAATGAAGTTGTGCACTTTTACAATTGTTACAACTCTCTCATATAAAGTAAGACTCGAAAGTCGCTTTGAAAAAAGTTAAACGAAAATTTCGTTTTTTGAGGTTAGTTTTTAGAAAAATGTCTATAAATCTGTTGTTTTGAAAGATACAGCTTCAAAGTTTTCTACAAAGTTTTTTTTTAAAATTGTATTGTCATCAAGTTATTTGAACACATAATTTTGATTGGGTGACAAATTCAAAAAATAAAAAAAATATCTCACTTTTAGGTGGATCGATCAGAAAAATAATAACGGCAAAATATGCGCAATTGAAAATAATGAAACATTGTAGAACATGTCATTAAGCTATTTTGACATCTAAGGCATCAAAAAGCCCATGATCACGTTTTTCGCGTTTTAAACCACTGTGCAGCGGGGAGAAAGGAAAGAGGAAGGAGAGTTTCATACAATTTTTACTGCATAACTCGAGAACTACAAAAGCAAATCGAACCGATTCTATGATTATTTGATATCCCTCACTCCTTCAAAGAGGTGGATGAAAAGGGGGAGGAGAGGTCTCCTTTCCAATTTTCAGTATAAATGGAGAGCTCATCGAGCAAATAGAACCATATTTGGCATGTGAGAGTATTTGGATACGAGAAATGTTTCTATTATAAATTGAAGCCCCACCTTTTTTTCAGCGGGAAGATATAAAGGGGGAAAGGGGGGCTTCCATACATTTTTTTTTGCATAACTTCAGAAATAATCGAGCAAATGAAACCAAATTTGGCCTCATAAAGTATTTCAGTACGAAAAATACTTTTGTGAATATTAAGTTCTTACCCCTCTATTCAATGGGGAGAACGGAAGAGGGGATGGTCCTTCCTTTCAAGTTTATGCATAACTCAAGAATTTACTACGCAAATAAAGCCAAATTAGGCATGGGATGGTATTTCAATACGAGAAATATTTCTATAAGAAACAATTCCTTTCTTGCAGTAAAAGGATAGAATTGAGAATATAGGAAAGGAAGAGGAAAGCTTACACTTCACTTTTTTTTTACAAAATCCGAGAAATGGACAAAACTTAACTTGGAAAGTCATTTTGGTACGATTCTATGATTATCTGACTCACCATGCTCCTTTCAGTGAGTAGGTTCATAGGAGGAGAGAGGTAAGCCCAATACAATTTTGTTAGCATAAGTTCTCAATTTATGCTAACGAAGCCAACAAATGGAAACAAATATGGCATGGAAAGGTACTTGGTTACGAGATAAATTTCTACGATTGTTATCGACCCGTACACTTTACAGTGTAGAGAGGGAAAGAAAAAAGGGGGCTCCATATAAATTTTGTTGTAAAGCTTAAAAACCTTTCAACCAATGAAATTATATTTGATATAAGAGGATTTTTGGGCACGAAAAAATGGGTATGATCATTAAAGACCAAGACCTCTATTCAGAAGGGATGATGAGAAGTACAGGGGGGCTGTCTTATCAGTTTTTAGCACAAATCCAGAACATATCAAGCAAAAACAACCATATTTTATAAGTAAGATTGTATGCGTAAGATTAATTTGAGACCCTCATTTTTCAGGGCGAAGCTTAAAGAAACAGATTAAAATTTTCAGATCGAGATTCAGAAAACAAGTTTAAGTCATCTTTGTATTGCAATTCGATACTCCAGCTGCAGATCTCATTTCATAGCGACTACACAGTAAACGAAAATTACCGAGTTCGGTAATTTTTTTTACCGAAATCCTAACATGTGGAGTTCGTTAAACTGTTCGGTAATTTTTTCGGTAAAAAAATAAACGAACATCGGTAAATCGATTCTTCATTTACCGAAGTTCGTTTATTTTTTACCGAAAAAATTACCGAACAGTTTAACGAACTCCACATGTTAGGATTTCGGTAAAAAAATTACCGAACTCGGTAATTTTCGTTTACTGTGTACTTTTGAATTATGTTATAATTTGATTCAAAATAATGTAGCAAAGCACACCGGGTCAGCTAGTTTTATATAAAAACCTGGCAAAATCCGGGAATTTGATTTAAAAATTGACGACCAAAAATCCGGGCAACAAATGTTGGTTTGAAAAAACGTTTAAAGGATCACAGCTGTCTGAATGACAGTCTTTAAAAAAAACTGAACTATCAACTGAAAAAACTTACGAATGAGATTCAAAATTTAAATGGCCGCATTTCGCAAACTGATAACAGAACAAAAGTACAAATCCGCCTAAATCTCTCATCCAACACGCGCAAAACTGCACTAAAATTTTACAACCTCAGACCACTTTGAGATAACGAAAATCTAATTCGCGTCTCGATGCGTTATCAACGAAAAACATACACCGAAAGCACCGAATGGGAGCAAGAAACAACCCCATGTAAAAACCAAAAAAAAAAGAAGAAATTCCGGTTGATGAGCGAGCTAGTGAATGAGTGACTGCAACAGGGTCGACCAGACTGTTTACATTGCACTTTAATTATCATTTCGAAACTTATCTCCCCACTAACGGCTGCAGGCCCAGAAAAATATCGGTGCACACAAATGCATGTGCAAGTTTTATTATTTTCTTTTTTTTATTGTCCGTGCGCTTTTGGCGGAACAACACACAAATTGAAGGCAAGCTGAATGGTTGACTGGCGAAAATAAATGTAGCTTGCAAAAAAATGGGGTTAAGCACTCCAAACTAGGGCCGAGCGCAATAGTTTTGAAACCTCCCGAATGACGTTCTAGGCGAAAAGATTAGAAAATTGTTCCGCGGAGCTGTTATCAGTTGGTTGCAACGAAACACGAAATAAAAAAAATCCAGAGCAATGAAACGGATTAAGAATGATTGTTTGGCCGACAAATAGCGGTTGGGTTACGATTTTGATAACATTTTCGTGGCCACTAGGAAGAATTTTCACAGCGATAGCCAAAGTTGTCTCATCTTAATACGAATGTGTGGTAAAAACTTTCAGACACTTTTTAATGGAAAAAACCTCCATAGGGTCTTAATGGTTTTCGAATAGCATTTTGACCCTTAGGATCCTCCAAAGCTGAAGGAAATTCGAACTGTTAACTAGAACAGTTCCGGATTCGAGTCATTGTTATCTGTTAGATTATGTAGGATGTTAACCTTCTCAAAGCTAAATAATGCCCCAATCAATAATAAGCACCAAGTTTGCCAGACTTTTAATGACATTTTCACAAACATTGACAAATCACTGGCGGATCAAATTACTGTTGACCCAACGTACTAACTCATTAGCAAACATTCACAGAGTTTCCAATTCATTGTTTTTACGTCCGACAATATAAAACGAAGTATCTACTATCATTAAATCTATGAAAAATAAAAAAAAAATTGTGGACCAGATGACATTTCCACCGGTTTATTAAAAAACATGTTGTATTTTTTGGACCCATTCTCTCTCAATGTTTCAATCAAATTTTAAATAGAAACGGGAATTTATCCTGTTTTCCTGAAAACGGCAAAATTATTACCTATTTTTAAATCTGGTGATCCTACAAATGTTAAAAAATCATTGTCCCGTTTCAACTTTGAGTGTTTTTAGCAAAGTGTTTGAAAAACTTTTAATCAACAGAATCAACTCTTTTCTGAGTGCCAATTATGTTCTATACAATCATCAGTATGGGTCAAGGCCGTGCTAACGGAGGGGGGGGGGGGGGGGGTTCTAGGGGTTTAACCCCCCCCCATGGAGATTTTTTCCAAGTAAAATTTACACATCAAGAAATGAGTTCACTATAGTATCCAGAAATTTTTTGATCCCAAAGGTGTTCAGAAATAAGTTTAAACAAACATGTCAGAAAATTGGCTCGCCTCCGGCGGAAAATTTTCCTAAATCACTCTAGGCCTAAGCCATTTCGTTTTACAACATTTTTATTGTAAGTTTAGAGTCGCGATTCAATAAACCATATATATTGAAACTCAAACCTTGACACACAAAAATCCTACCTTACGATTGGATTTTATTAAGAATTTTAAACCAACCAATTTGATTTCAAAATTCATGCATCGAATAATAATTTTACACATCATCAAGCCATGTGACATGTTTTTAATACAACAAAATCCAAAACATAGAATCCATTACTTTAATACTAATTCCTTTGATTTTTTAAAAATCGTTTATGTCGTTACAAATTTAATGTCAAAATGAAATATTTTTCATTAAACAAATTTTTTTTTTTTTTTTTTTAAACGAACACAAACACATACAGGATCTCAATGAAACATGATGTTTCCTCGAAGAGATTCCTTTTTTTCTTAACTCTAAGCGTACATCTTTCGAGGATATGATGGCTAGCATCTTACAAATGCTAAAACCACCAACCCACCGAAAGTGTACTATGTATGCCGTGACCGGGATTCGATCTCACACCCCTTGGCTTAGAAGACTTGAAGGCTGTCCACTACGCCACGGGCGGCGGCAAATTTCAGACTCATATGAATATCTTTTTCCTTTTCTCTCAATGCTCAACTTCATAAGGGTTGAGATAAATTACACAAGATCACAAAATTCACATTTTTTGAAGGTGCAAAGAATTTGAGAACTTATTATGATTAATTTGGGTGCATTAATTTTAAATATTCAATTAGTTTTTTTTTCTATCAGCTAATATTTTTGAATTTACTTTTGAAAATAGAAAATAAAATCATTTAAGAAATTTATGCATTTTCTGGCGAAACCTTAAAAATTTAAAATCAAGGTTTTAAACTAATTATCAACTTTTCTCAAGACCGCAAGTATTTTCAACTATTAAATATTTAACAATTTGTTTCCTTTACCCCATTTTGTAAAACACGGGAGTTTTAATGATTTTTCGAAAAGTGTTTAAGTATTTTTAAGAAAACATCAAATCGTTAGGATTAAACAAATTTGTTGAATGCCATGAAATCTTTTTTTAAAACATTCTTCACTTATATCAGTGATTCGAGTAATGATTGTTGTTGAATTTTTCAAAACTGTAGAATTTAAATTTTTAAGCTCAGTTTTCATTATTATCATCAAAATATTATTCCTTGATTCAAAAAGTATAATAAACAAATTCAGGATCAGGTTTTTATTTCATGTAGATTTGTTAGTTCATGAGTTATCACTCAAAATTCAACCCAACTTCATTTTAAAACTCATAAACATCATTTCATCAAAACAAGATGTGATAGACCATATCTGATAAAAGATTAGAGTTCAGGACGTTAAAATCAACCAAATTTTTTAACTCATAGGCTCCAAAAGGCTGTTTCCTTGAGAAATCAATAGAATTTTTAATAAGTTTTTAAAATGTCAAGATGTATTTATTGAAAAATTTTGTTCTGGAATGTGAAAACAACTAATCTTTTTAATTTTCATATTTTGTTTTGATTTTCAAATAAATCAACCGAACATTATAGAATCAGTTTTTTAGTTTTATCGATTTTTTTAACCCATCTTTTGATGATTTTTTATTTTTCCTAAAAAATCATTTTTTACAGTTGGAAATGATGAGTACATCAAGCAAAAAATTAAAATAAAATACGATTTTTCACTTTTTTCATACATTAATTGTTGCAAATTTGTTACTTTATGAAACGAAGGGTAAAGTCAGACTTTTTTTAAATTTTTTCTAATATTTTAAATATTTTTTTTTATGTTTTTAAATCCTGAGTTTCGAAAAAAACTCGGAAGTTTATAAATCTAAATTTTTGATAAGATACACATAGTTTCTTTATTTTGTCCTATGACCCAATAATGAAAAAGACGAATACAAAATATTTAGTGCTTAAAATTTAAAAATTACAAAACTCGCACTCAAATATTAGAAACTTTTAACGGTTTTTTATCATTTTAAATTATCTTTCTTGAAGCGATCATATTTTATAAACAATTTATGCAAAGTTCGAAAAATAATTCGGAATAGCAGCTGTAAAGCTAATTTTTAATGTGCAATTTTAAGCAAATTAGTAAATGCTTCGTGCGTTCAAAATTTACAACAAAACAGGGAATTCCTTATTTTTATTTTAAAGGGATGAATCATCCGCGAGGATGAAAATCCCGGAAAAAAGAAAACAACATTATTTTTATTTTTAGCAGTCCCTCATTGATCATTCAAGAAATTACTCATTATCCAACCTGTACATTGCCAGTTCAAGCTTGAATGATGAGATGAAGTATGAAATTTATTTCAAAATTGGGTTTCGATTTCTTTTTAAATCTTTTAAATCACTCTTTTTCTGCTGTTGCTGTTGAACTATTGATTTCAAATTTGTAAACTAGACTGTTTAAAATTTATTTTCTAGCAAATTTCTGGTTATGAATTAGGATCATCGTTTTGCATATTTTATCAATAATTTATCGTTAATTACAATGAATGAAAACATTGATTTATTGATTGATTTGAATCGTATCAGATAAATTTATTATTATTTCCTGGTCATACGTGAGTGAGAAAACGGTTTTATTTATGAATGGAGCGACTGGTTAAGTTTTTTTAAAAGATTTTTTACGGCTATTAGTCTCGGTTTTTTTTAAGTTAAAACGACTGTTTCTACTACAGTCGTTTTACTTAAAAAATCTGAGACTGATAGTTGTTAAAAATCCTTAAAATATGGTTTAAGAAATCAATTTGGTTATTTGTTGTGCATTTTTGGTATTGTTATTGTTCCTAGCTGACTTTAAATTTCGAAAACCCCCTCCATGGACGGGTCCTTCACACGGGCCTGGTATGGGTTCAAATCGGGTTCATGTACCCTTACAGCTTTTTGTGAACTTTTAGATTCAATAATTGATAACATTGCAATGCATTGACAAGAAAAATATAGTTGATGGCTTTTTTTTTTATCTTAAAAAATGCATTTGATACCCATGAAATACTTCTTAAAAAAACTCGAATGTTATGGCCTCAGAGGTATCACAAACAACTTGATTCGCAGTTTTCTATCAGAAAGAAAACAATTTGTCCGTATTGATGAGGTATCAAGTTCCTTAGGGAGAATTGAAGTCAGCGTTCCGCAAGGTAGCAACATTGGACCAATCCTATTTCTTTTGTACATCAATGATATTAGTAACCTGCCATTGCATGGAATACCAAGACTTTTTGCGGACGACTCGGCACTTTTTTACCCAGAAATATGTCCTAATGTAATTATTAAAAACATGGAAGATGATCTCAACATTGTGCATAAATATTTTAACTCCAATTGTCTTTGACTTTGAACTTTGCAAAAACAAAATACATGTTTTTCCAGTCATCTAGAAAAACGGTCCAATCCCACAACAGTCCAAAAATAGTTAATAATAAAGGGTGATACGGTCAAAATTTGGTCAAGGGAAAACGCGTGTAAATCGGTGAAATAGTTTATTTAAAAAATCAAATTAAATTTCTTTTTCAAGTTTAATTAGTATAAAATTCAGGAAAAATATTCCGTTAGGCTCCCGCTTTTCCAAATCCGAATTGCTGGGCTTACGCTTAACCCCATCAGATTTTGTACAGCCACCTTGTCTACCTTCTTCGCCGCAGAAAGCCAGTTTGCCTTGAACTGCTGTTCGTCCTTAGCAGTTTTTTTTGGTCTTCTTTAGGTTCCGCTTGACAATAGCCCAGTATTTCTCAATTGGGCGGAGCTCTGGCGTGTTGGGAGGGTTCTTGTCTTTAGGAACCACCTGCACGTTGTTGGCGACGTACCACTCCATGGCCTTTTTACCGTAATGGCAAGATGCCAAATACGGCCTAAACAGTACGGAACAACCGTGTTTCTTCAAGAAAGGCAGCAGACGTTTATTCAAACATTCTTTCACGTAAATTTCTTGGTTGATAGACCCGGAAGCTATGAAAATGCTGCTTTTCAAACCACAGGTACAGATGGCTTGCCAAACCAGATATTTCTTCGCGAACTTTGACAGTTTCATGTGCTTGAAAATATCAGCCACCTTTCCCCTTCCTTTTGCCGTATAAAACTCCTGTCCCGGAAGCTGCTTGTAGTCGGCTTTGACGTAGGTTTCGTCGTCCATTACCACGCAGTCAAACTTCGTCAGCATCGTCGTGTACAGCCTCCGGGATCGCGCTACCTTCCTGTAAGTCGATAGTCCGGCTCGTTTTTTGGCTCGATACACGGTTGTAGACGATACACCCAGCTTATTTGCGGCATCTCGGAGAGAGAGGTTAGGGTTTCGCTTGAAACAAACGGCAACTCTCTTTGTCATCTCAGCGGCTTCCGGTTTTCGATTTCCCCCCGATCCAGACTTCCTGGCTGTCGACAAACGTTCCCCATACACTTTAATTACATTTGTGACGGTTGATTTGGCAACTTTTAGCAAATTTTGATACGTTGCTCTTATTTCTTGGAAGGTATTTTGACAACTGAAGAGTGAATTCCAAAATCAAAATAGGAGCAACATTCTACATACACACACACACCTTCAAAATGAGGGGTGTTCAGGTTTTATAAATGCAAAATTGAAAGAAATACGTCAAGTTGATATTGACCAAATTTTGACCGTATTACCCTTTTTTTTGGAAAAAGTATATCATTTCAAGTATTTGGAAATAACACTTGATGACACCTTGTCGTGGAAATCGCATATTAATTACTTACACATAAAGATATCGTCGTTTAGTGGCATTTTATGGAGGGTGAATCACTTTTTACCACGTCATGTATTGTTACGTTTTTATTTTGCGTTTGTTTATTCACACTTGAATTATTTGATTGCGGCGTGGGGTAGAGCTTCCTTATCTCTCCTATCTCGTCTACAAACTTTACAAAAACGTTGTCTGAAAACTATATTTAACCTTCCCTTTTGTCATCTATTAAATCTGTAGTACATTAACCGCTCTCACAATGTTATACCATTGACTGAACTTTGTAATTTCCAAACTTGTACTTATATCTTTGATAATTTGCATTCCTCTCATATATCTCGAAATCTCAGGATTATTTCAGCAATTCGTATTCATAACACAAAGCAGTCTCACACACTTTTGAGAAGTAATTCGTCAACAAGCCTAGGTCAACATAGGATTTCTTTTGTCGGTTAAAGATAATTAATAACAGGAATATTTTCAAGACCAAACTGATGCAACACTTTAAGAACTTATTAAACAATGAATCACCAAACTACCCAGCTAACATGAAATCGTAATAGAAATGATAATCCAAATCGAATATTTAGACATTTTCAATAACCATCGTAAACAAGTTGGTATTGAGTGATTTTCTATCATTCATTTACGACAAGCTTTGCCCAAAAAAAGTTGAATCAGATAGCAGTTTAGTCAATTCGTAAATATGTCTCCAAAAAGTTGAGAATACGCTAATTCGACATTTACGATTTGAGTGAACTGATTTACGATAAATGACGATCTTTACTTCTCTCTTCCTTTGACCGATTCGTGAACAGAAAATCTTACATATAGAGCTATAGCGCAAATCATTTTAACTGATGAGTTGGCATCGTGGAAAGATACCGGACAGACAACTCGGAGGCTGGTGTTCAAATCTCGGTCGGGGAAATTTTTTTTTCGTTTTATTCAAATTACTCCAAATCGTATATTTTGCTTTTTGTGGGGAAATCGAATCGTTAAAATCTTGTCATTGTAGATATATCGCCTCCACTTTTATAGCTATATGCTATTTTGGTAAGTTTAATACAATCTTTTCATCTGGTATATTCGTTTGAAAAATTCAGTTGTTCTTGCGATATACCCTCTTAAATGTTTGCTGGGTACCTTTTTTTTAATTTGTATAGAATAATTGATTTTAACTTGTTTGTCTGTAGTTAAGATTAATTTCACCTAATTTTAATTTAGTCTATTTTAGTTTCATTTATTTTAATTGTTTTTTTCATCTTGTTAATACTCTTGAATTTCTTCGATCGAGAAGTGTATCTCTTAAAAGGGAAACTTTTTTGCACTGAGATTCGCTGTATTTGTTTACTTTTATTACATTCTTCCGCGCTTAAAAGTTAGTGTATATTGTGTTCTCAGCATGCGTAAATTTAGTGTTTTTGCTCGCGTTTTTTCAAATTAAATTTAACCTGATTATGGCAGACATGCCGAGAACTGAAGGGTCCATTACCAGGGGGCTTTTTCGAGCTTTTTGCTGTGGGGGAGTGTGGCGGGCCAAAAAAAAGCTACAACAGTAAAACATACGATAGAATCAATCGTACGAACCAAATAGGCCAGACTAGAACTATTCCTTGAATTAGGCTGGAACAAATTTCAAATCCATCTTTTGTCACTTAGAGTTGGAATATAGCGAGGGGGGGATAATAAACAATAACACGAAAAACGAATAAATTGGAAAAAAATGAACAAAAGCTTGTATGCAACCAAGTTGCAACAGTATCATTGCACAAAACCTCTGAATCAGGTAATTTTTCATCGAAAAATTCAATATAATCAAGAATACGAAAGGAAAAATAACTTCAATCTTCTAAAATTGGTGTTTTGGTCTTGTAATCTTTTGGATATTTGATTTTTTTTACAAAAATTTGAATAAAATTCATAAAACTTTATTTATTTCCTCCTTCGGTTTTTTTTTGGAAATTTCGAAACTGACATAAGAATAAATTGATATTTGTTCCAGCCTAATTGCTGCAGCAGCGGCTATGTGATATGAAAAATTGTAGAATGAATGTAAAGGCCCGTACTCGAGAAAAATTAGGCACATTCTTGTGAATAACATTTGATTTAATCCCTAGTTAGCGGTGAAATGAATGAGGAAGAGTGACCAAAAAACCTAATTGCTTATTTTTATTATGTTCCACGAAGTTGATATGTCATTTTGGTTTCCACTGGAATCGCGCTACTGCGCATAAATTAAGTGATAAGAAGCTAAAGATTTTGTTTTGCATTATGGAAGAAAAATCTTCGAAACTCATAGAAACTATTTTGAAAATTGAAATGGTTGTTTTGATGGTACGGTTCCGAAAAAGAAAAAGTCTTCGAAAGTTCCCGGGATTTAAAAAAAGTCGTTCACTGTGAGAAGAAATACGGCGCTAGTGAAACGCAATATTTGTTGTCTAAATTTCTGTGGTTTGGAAGCTATCTAAAACACTTCTTGACAGATCGTCAGCTATTCACATAAATTTTCTATTAGATTCCATCGACGTAAACTAAAGTTACATACACTGCACACCTATTTATAGTGCATTTATATTATAAACATTGACATTATATTGCACATTTCCAATTAAGTGACAATGAAAATACATCGACCCTCTTTGATTTGACCCAAATTTATTTTTTTTTTTTTTTTATTTACATAGTATTCCGTCTCACGACATAACTTGACGAACATAATTCCTAAAATTCACTCGGTCCATGGCAACCGTTCTCCAATTCCTCGGGCACCCCACGTTCGCCAGATCACGCTCCACTTGGTCTAACCACCTCGCTCGTTGCGCCCCCGCTCGTCTTGTTTCTACCGGATTCGTAGCGAACACCTGTTTTGCAGGACAGTCGTCCGGCATTCTCGCAACATGTCCTGCCCAGCGTATCCGGCCAGCCTTCACCACCTTCTGGATACTGGGTTCGCCGTAGAGTCGCGCGAGCTCGTGGTTCATCCTTCGCCTCCACACTCCGTTCTCCTGTCTGTCGCCAAAGATGGTTCTTAACACTCGTCGCTCGAATACTCCGAGTGTACGCAGGTCCTCCTCGAGCAATATCCATGTCTCGTGCCCGTAGAGAACAACCGGTCTAATGAACGTCATATACAGGTTACACTTCGTGCGAGGGCTAAGTCTTCTCGACCGCAGTTGCTTGTGGAGTCCATAGTAGGCACGACTTCCGCTGATAATTCGCCTCCGGATCTCACGGCTGGTGTCATTGTCTGCGGTCACCAGGGAGCCGAGGTAGACAAAGTCTTCGACTATCTCCAGCTCGTCGCCGTCGATCGTGACCTTGTTATTACTGGACAAGCGGGTTCGGTCGGTCTCAGATCCGCAGGCCAGCATGTCCTTCGTCTTGGACGTATTAATCATCAACCCAATCCTTCCTGCTTCACATTTCAGTTTGCGGTAGACCCAAATTCATTAAGATGACTTATTGTAATGTTAATACAAAAAAATTAAAAGTTTTTGATGAACCGGATCACGTTCCGTCTAATGGAAACCCCCCAATTTTTAAAAAACTTAGCCGTTTTTTTTTGCAAAAATAGCAATTTTCTGTTGTAAATATCTCAGAAACCGTAGAAGCTACAAATAAGTGGTTTGTAAAGCGATTTAACTGAAAAAAATTTACAAAAGCTGCTGACTGCAAGAGAAAAAATCTTTCTAAATTTTTTTATGACTAGCTGGCCCGGTGTGCTTTGCTACCCCTTTCATGTAAAATTTTGAGTTTGTTAAAATTATTTCAATTAATTTGATTTTTAATAAAATGTTAACATTATTCATAAGGGAATTATTTTTCATGACATATGGAGCTTTTAGAATGTCTTGAGTCTAAACTAGGGCTACCAGACGTACTCTTTTAAAAGTACATGTACTCTTTTTCAGTCGAGAAATGGGCATACTCTTCATTTCATGAGGTTATTTTACATCTTATGCTTAAATAAGGAAAGAAGTACGACTTACAACTAATCACTGTTATATCTTGTATTTATTAATATAAATTTTTAGTCGTAATAAAATCGATAAGCGCCTTTGAGTATGCAAACAGAAATTTAGATATTATGCTTAAATGCGCACAAATCTCATTATTTTTTTGGTTTTATTCTTTGACATTTTACCAGCGTTATGGCATTCGTGTCTTATCTCATATAAATATTGTAAAATAAATGTACCTACGCGTCAATAAAAAAAAAGCTCTTTTTGAAATGGATTGTTTTATAATGCTTTTTTTGTGGTTTGTCAGCATAACATCTCAATACTGCTACCTCTTCGAATAATCCAACTTTTGCATAATCTCAACAAATTGATAGAATTTGATAGAATGGAAACATCTCAGATTCGAATTACAGCAGAACCCCGTTTCTTCGAGGTAGTAGGGGCTTCCTTATAGAGAATTCGTTTTGACGTGGTGGTGCACCGGGGCACTACCGGTAGTGCACTTTTTGCTGTTTTCATGCTCGTTTTCACGATGAGTAGTCCACTGGTAGTGCACCATAAAGTGGACGGTGGAACACTCTGAAAATATTCGGTGTTGCTTGCGCTCTCACCAATACTATCATGAATTTTGACAGCACGTGCTTCCCGATGTAAACAAATATCAGCTGGTTGGTTTATTCCTATACCGCAAAAATTGGGTTCGAGCTGTTTGTTTCTCTTCATTATCCCGAAGAACGGAAACTTGTTCCGGATTCGATACCAGTGCCGTTTCCAACAGAGGCGGAGAATTTCACCTGGATGGCACGTTCCAAAGCAAACAACGCTCCCAAGAAGAAATGTGCCCAGAAGGCTTGCTGCAATCGGTTCCAGGCGATGCCGAAAAAGAGCAGCAAATCCGAGTGCAAAAAGGCCAACCCAAAGATCTGATGGAATCGCCCAAATCGAAAAGTTTTCTTGATCGGGAGGGTCCTATAAGTTGGTCTCCACAGCAAGAAGCGTTCAGCTGTATCGAAGCTACTCTGCTACAAGCTAGCTTCGAGCTGTGGCTTAGGGTGACGATGCTCGGTTGCGCCAAGTCCCGGATTCCCACCCGTTGCCCTTCAAAAACGGTAGTTCGAGACTACACCCGCATTGGGAGCTTGAATTTCGTTCGTTTCGGTCTGTTAGCAAAATTTTCTCCCCCGACTTCCGCGATCTGAGTTCGCCAATTTGACTTCCAAGAATTTTTCTTTTGTCATCTGACAACGGAAATAGGTACTCGAACGAAGGTGAGATTTGCGAGGAATAACCGTTCAAAATACCGGAACCTTCAAGGTGGGGTAACTGCAGTCTAGCAGCAGCAAACATAGGCCGCCCAGAATCAGCCGGTATTTCAGTTATCATCAGAGCCAAAGCGAATCTACCAAGCAAAATAAATCTGAAATCTTCACAATTCAACATAATATATTTATAAGTTCATACTAAAATTTTCATATTATTTAAAAGATAATGATCAACTAAAGTAAATTTCATTTCAATTTTCGAAGTCAAACGAAAACAAATACCAGCTGTAATGGATTTTTGACAGCTTGATGTTTTCTGTTGACACTGCCGATTTCACGCACACCAACAAAGATTAGTGCAAAACTCGATTCATGCTCGTTTTCAGCTTGGAAGGTGCAACACTTTCGGGTGGTGAAAACAAATACGGTATAAGATAATACGAAATAAGTACATCCTTTTCCATCTAATTTGCATACCATCTAGTAGCGAAGCTCGATAATTAAATGGATCTTCTATCAACCTGATGGCTGCGAGCTCAGAAAACCGGAGTTATATCGTTTCTCCAGACTTTTTGGGTAAATGATCTCAATGTACTCTTTATGGCTGGTAAATGGAGGATAATGTGCAACACGAGACCCCATAGTGGTCATATCACCTCTTATTCACAACTCCTATCTCTACCTCCCCGTGGTACCGGCTGGGATGCGAGTAACCTAAGCGGAGATCGGGTATCCAACCCCGGTGGATGCTTTGGTCGCATGCAGACCAAGAAGGTGGCCGCACGCGTCTGTTCCCCAGGTCAGGGGCGGCGTGCAACAACAACCGAGCGTCTGTTCTCTAGGTCAGGGGCGGCTCAAACAGCGTCTGTCTTGCAGCGAGCGGCTGAATTTAAGAAATGCGGCTCCCGCCAGCTAAGTCAAAGATGTCAGCCCCATCGCGGGATAGGGACTTTAGGCTAACAACCTACTGATCCCGACTTGAAATTGTTACGGAATCCGAAAGAAATGACCGACCTGGAATTTTGGCGACGACTTTTAGCATGAAAACACGGACACGAATTGGAACATGGAAAGTTTTAACCCTTGCCCAACAAGGCAAACTGGAACAACTTGCTAGAGAAGCTCAAGAGAGCCTCAAGCTTGAAATTCTGGGACTGAGCGAAGTCCGTTGGCATTATACTGGAGAACACAAGACACAATCCGGGCAAGTCCTGCTTTACTCTGGCACACGAGGAGAACATGCACAGGAACGAGGAGTTGGTTTCCTGTTAAGCCCGCAGGCCTACGCGGCCCTCATTAGACGAACCAATAAATGAAAGAATAATCGTAGCCAGATTCAGAACACGGGTTAGAAACCTTACAATAGTCCAGTGTTATGCGCCTACTGACGTTGCCAATTTGCAGGAGAAAGAGAAGTTTTACAGTCAACTGAACAGCGTGGTAGAGAGAATTCCGAAGGGTGACATTCAAATCCATTTGGGCGACTTCAACGCAAAGATTGGCTCCGACAATCAAGACCTTGAGCGCATCGTGGGGCGCCATGGCCAAGGACAGATGAGCGAAAACGGAGAGCTGTTTGTAGAATTTTGTGGCAACAACAACATGGTGATCGGTGGATCGCTCTTCTCCCATCGACGAGCACATATTTAAGGTCACTTGGGTATCTCGAGATGGCCGAACAGAAAATCAAATTGACCACATTTGCATCAGCCGAAAATGGGGAAGGAGCCTTCTTGATGTCCGCAACAAACGAAGCGTAGACATTGCATCTGACCATCACCTCGTCCTTGGCGAGATACGATTGAGAGTCGCGCGTGTCCAACGGCGCGAGAAGAAAGTCGGGTGTCGATACGACGTCCGCTGGTTGGAGAACCCAGAGGTGAAAAGGGCTTACGTTGAACAGCTAGAATCCCGAGCCTCGGAATTGCCGACAGACGGAACAGTCGAAGAACAGTGGTGTGGAATCAAGAATGCCTTTATCACGACGAGCCATGGTACTCTCGGTAAAGTGTGTGGAAGAAGAAGTGAATGGATGTCGGATGAAACTTAAAGGATGGTCGATGATCGGAGAAAGGCGAAGGTCGGAATTGAGCAGGCATGTACCGGGTCAGCCAAAGCAGTCGCCCGCTTACGATATGTGGAGCTGGAAAAGGCAGTTAAACGAGCTTGTAGACGAGACAAGAGAGCCTGGATAAACTCCCTAGCCGAAGAGAGAGAAAGAGCCGCCGGCAATGGAGATATCCGATTACTTTATGACATTTCTCGTCGCCTTAGTGGTGCAAGGACTAATGCAAGAATGCCGCTGAAAGACCGAGTAGGTCAGTTATTGACCGATCGAACTGATCAGCTCAAACGATGGACTGAGCACTTCGAACAACTCTTCCGAGTCACGAATAGCGATGGCCAACAGAACCCGCATTTCGAAGCGCCCACAGTAAGTCGCATGAATGGCGTCAACTCGAAAGCGCCTTCGTTGGCTGAAATAGAAGCGGCAATCAAAAACATGAAATCCAACAAAGCACCTGGCATCGATTGCATCCCTGCTGAAATGCTGAAAGCCGACCCTGCCCTGTCAGCACAAATGTTGCACCGTCTTTTCGCTGACATATGGGATACTGTAACATTCCCGGCCGACTGGATGCAGGATATCCTCGTGAAGGTCCCGAAGAAAGAAGACTTGACAGAGTGCGGTAACTGGCGAGGCATAACGTTGATCTGTACAACCCTCAAAGTACTCTGCAAAGTGATCCTGAACAGGATCCAGGAGAAAATTGACGCTACACTCCGACGGCAACAAGCTGGATTCCGATCAGGACGATCATGTGTGGACCACATCACAACGCTACGAATCATACTGGAACAAATCAACGAATTCCAGGACTCTCTTCTGTTGGTTTCGTTGATTTCGAAAAAACATTCGACCGACTTAACCATGAAAACATCTGGGCGGCATCTAAGGCGACGAGGGGTCCCATAGAAACTAGTCCATCTCATCGAAGCACAATACGAGGAATTTTCATGCAAGGTCTTGCACGACGGTGTCTTGTCCGAACCAATCCCGGTAACTGCTGGAGTGAGACAAGGATGTATCTTATCACCGCTACTTTTTCTAATCGTAATGGATGAGATTCTGACTGGGTCGATCGACTGTGCACCGAACTGAGGATTGCCGTGAAATTCTCCAACAATGGAGCAACTGAGCGACCTTGACCTGGCAGACGATATTGTTTTGCTCGCCCAAACACAACCGCATATGCAGAGCAAACTTGACGACCTCACCGAAAGTTCCATGGCAGCAGGTCTCAAAGTCAATGTCGGAAAGACCAAGTCGATGGAGATCAACACAGCAAATCCCTCCAGTTTCATGGTAGCTGGGAAACAAGTTGAGAAAGTGGAGTGCTTCTCAGTATCTTGGTAGCCAGATAACACCTGATAGTGGTACCAGGAAAGACATCGTAACCCGGATCAGAAAGGCCCGTTTTGCGTTTGCGAGTCTCCGAAACATCTGGTGGTCTCCCTACGAACAAAAATCCGAATCTTCAACTCAAACGTCAAATCCGTATTGCTGTACGGGTGCGAAACTTGGTGCACATATGCGGTAACGACGCGAAAACTACAAGTATTTGTTAACCGCTGCCTGCGGAATATCATCCGCGCTTGGTGGCCTGGCAACTGGATCTCAAATGAGGAACTACATCGCCGATGTCATCAAAGGGCGCTAGAAATCGAGATTCGGGAACGTAAGTGGAGATGGATTGAGCACACGCTGCGGAAAGATGAAAACGAGATCAACATCATTTTTGTTTCTTCTGTGGAACCGAGACTGCTGATGGTTTTTGTGTCAATTTACAAATTTCATTTCATTTCATTTTGTCAATTTCATTTCAATTCTTTTTGTGTTTTTTTAATAACTATTTTACTTAAATCGGCTCATACGTTTAAGCTTTAAAGAGCCACACTCATTTTTGTTTTTTACAATTAATTACTTAAGTTAAGCACTTTTTTTTTCAAAGAAGACAAGAAGACAGATAGGGAAATATGAAAATAAAAAGAATTATAGACGGAGATCGATAGCTTTTAGAAAAAGGTAAATTTCGAACATGTAGTCCAAGTCTAGCACAGCTAGCACGTCTCTCACTGGAACGTTAGGTGGATTTCCTCGGGCGTCAAAACACGTTTTTGTGTGGTGAATTAGAAGAGAATAACTGATACATTGTATGGATTGTGTCATATTTCACGTAAATTTTGTATGGGAGCCCCCCCCCCCCCCTCCCTTAAGTCGGAGGGATTTGTAACTATTATAGAAACCATCTCCGGCCCCAAAAACCCTCAGACGCCAATTTTGACGATGATCGGTTCAGTAGTTTCCGAGTCTATAGGGAACAGACAAACATTCATTTTAATTTATATAGATTTTATGAAGCTGTAAATTGTGAGTCGAAGTCCCAAGATAATGCCGTCATCTTGGATCCATTTTGACGTTACAAAACCTTCTCCACGAGGATGTTAAATTTTGAGCAAATACCTACCTAAGCAATCGATAAAGCTCCAAGAACTGAACTTAAAGAAATACCATTTGGCCTTAAAAATACACCTTCTCTTTACAGCGTGTTCCTGAGAATATCTTACAGCAGGTAACAATGCTCCAAAGAATATAAGCTCTAGCTCAAAGGAAATTTTAGTCTAATTTTATATAGTTGAAATAGCTACAAGATCATCAAATGATACCTAGATATTATTATTCCGTTCAAAAAGTCGTACGATAATTTGTTTCGTTAATTGCGGGAACATCTAAATCTCAATCCTAAGATAGACTACCTTTCATTGCCAGTGTTTGTGTTTATGTTGCTTGCTATCTGCGATCTTGATTTGCAGAAACATCCATTATTGCAACTATTTGCCGGGTCTACTCATTCGACAATGCAGTCGTTATTATCATCATTGCTATTATTTCGAGAGTCGGACGGAGAACGTGAAAGCCTGCAACAACAGTCAAACAACATGTAGGCAGAATACACAAAAAAAAACTGCCTTACCATTGAAGGCAAAGCCAGCAAGAATTCCAAAAATAATTACATACAATTTGTGGCCGGCCCTAACCTACCCCACCGAAAACCCTCTTCGGCGTGGATCGCATTATGTGTTTTTTTATGATTATTTTTTTTTTCTCCAAACCTACACACACGCGTCCTCCCGGATCCGGTTCTGCTTCGCAACCCAACTGAACCGAAATTGCACTTTTAAACGCAATTGCACCGAAAACGAAACACGAAAAAAGCACACGATCATCGCACGCACACCAACCCATGCCACCAATTGAATAAAAACATCCACGGATCGTTGACGGTGCCGATGGAATTGGCGGCCGAAAAAAAACTTGTGTACGACCGTAGAACTCCGAGTGCATTCAACAGAATCGATTGCGTGTCTCTCCTGCTGCCCCAAATCACCGCAGTTTTTCCCCTGAGCCAATCATACACATTCAGTCAGAGAACCCTTCCTCCTCGGGGGCGATGAGGCTCACCCTCACGATCGCATCCCTTTGGGAGGTATTCTTAACCTAACCTCACAAAATCAACGTTTTTTTCGGGTGGGTTGTTGCACCACTAAAGATGCAATCGTTGTTGATTGGGGAGCCACTTGCATCCAATTTGAGGAACATAACAACGCGAACGTCTAGTGACTGTGTATGTATGTTTATGCAGGTTGAAGGGGAAGAAGGAGATACGGGGAGCTCGCTGTGCGCGACGAAGAAGGAAACCCGAACCAGACATCCGAAAAAATGGCTTGGCCTTGGTCATGCTTGGTCTCGGCTCATGGCCTACCACAATACCGAAAAAAAAAAGAATCAACCCGAAACGCACACAGAGGAACATTGGGGAACCGGCACCGAAAAAAACGGCACGAAACACCAGAATAAATTCAACCAAGTGTTTTCTTCTTTTCCGTACACTTTCTCCCTTCGCTCGTCCCCCCGTAGGTACCCACTTCTCCTGGATTTCGGTCCCTTTTGACGATGATGATGATGACGATGGCACATCGGCTTAATACCATCGATGTGTATTCGTTTATATTGCTGGTTTTTGGACAATTGCCCCGCCATCTTTGGTTGAACTTTGTAGTGCGTGTGTGCGTGGTAGACGGGGGAAGTAGGAACGTTACAAAAGTTAATTTTTATTTATGACCGTCTCGTTTAGCTCAGCGGTTTGTTGCTTTGTCGTCTTCGGTGCTGTTTTTCGTTTGTGCCGGTTTTGTGATGGAATCTCTTCTGCTGCTATGGTCGAACGAGTGCGTTCGTGTTTGTAGAATAATAATGATCGTTTTTCTCATTTGAGGAAGAAGTTGCAAGAGGAATTCTGATTTGTATTTTATGTTATTTCTAAAAACATGCGTTAATAGAACTTACCCTTGAATCAATAAAAAAAAGTTGAAGAGGTTGTTTTTAAGACACAACCACAAGGTATTCCTAGAAAAACGACATCTTTATTTTTCTCTTTTTAATTTCATTTCACAAAAATTGAATGTTTTGCTACAAGTTTGTTCATAAAAACTTTTTTGAAATTAAGAAGAACTTTATCAAATTGCTTGATTTCTTAATTAACATTCATAAGTTTGATGCAAAATTATGAAACATAGATTTGAGGCTGAGTTTGAATCCAAAAAGCAGGTTGGAATTCAAAAATCCTAATGTTTTTTAATAGTCAAACACTATTTCTCTAGTTTTAAGTCATAGATGGCAGCACTATCTTGTCATTTAACCAAATTCATGCCCATTTTCGAATATCCGGGATTAATTAGCGAGTGCTGGATGATTTTGGTCAAGAAATAAATACACGTATCGTGTGAACGCATTGGAAATGCTAAGATCACTAAATCCAAAAAAAAATTAGAATTGCATCAAGGTCACAATATTGAGACTAAATATGATTTTGACTGCAAGATAGTGCTGCCATCTACGATAAAAAAGTGTGGTTTATTGAACATAATCAAAGTTTTTGATTTCCAACCAATTTTTTCTGATTCAAAATAAATCCCGAATGATTGTTTCATCATTTCACGTCATTTTAATGAAGACAGTAAGTAGTTTGGTAAAGAACTACAGCTCAAAAATCAAATTCCTTAACGCTAGAGGAGCATCTCTTAAAACCCCCTTTTAAAACCTATGAAAACCTTTGGAATTCTGGAAAACTCCTAAAAATGCAGGTATCTATTCAAATAATTCGTATAAGCATTATTATTCACTTTAACACAGTAAATTTTTTTAAATAATCTTGTTTTTGTTAAAAATCTCAAGTGGTGCTATTCTTATTTCGCACCCTTTTTTCACATTTTTGGTCCTCAACGCCAATTGCTACGTTCAAAAAAAATAAACTTATGCTTGGATTATCCATTAAGCAATTCAGAACAAACTGTGGAAGAAAATTTTCGTAATTTTCAATCATTCATATTTTAACAAGCAAAACTCATAGTGGTGCTATTCTTATTTCGATCACTGTATTACCGAGATGATGGTGCTTCTCCATTCTCAATGATAGCAAGTTCAGCAAGTTCTAAAGCTGAAATACACTAACAGGTTTATATTAATTTTTATTGGATTAAAAAAAACGGATGCATCTCTGTATCAAATTGACCGGGTGATCGAGGATGGATATATATCTGCCGCCTTCAACCATCAGCACAGTTCATAACAATTCTAACTTTAGCTGGAAAAAATCAATTTGTTCCACTATATGTTTAGAATGTTGAATATTCATGTGCAGAAAAAAATTAAATCATGGGAAAAATAAAAATAAAATATAGTCCAAGTGTTTAATTCACCCGACCTGTGCTTGATTAGTGGCTGCTCTGCCAATCTTGAGCATTTGTATAAAAAACTATCCGTTGAATTCAGCATTTCGTGTAGAGATAGGTGGCTTCTCTTCTAAATCTTCGTTTCATGTACTTCTTGATCCTAAAATAAGTTGTAACGAACGTGTTGCCTTCGGAATTTAATCCGTAATTATTTTTGGCCAAAGATGAAACTATATTATGTTCGCGAATTGAAACTGATTTTAAATTTTAAATGTCGCTTTATATTTAATTCAATAAACCTTCTGTATTGAAAACCAAATCTTGACACACAAAAACCCTACCTCGTCTAAAGCATGGGGTTCTATTAGGAAGTGTTTCTAAACATGGTCAGAATTTGAAACCAACCATTCTAGCTTCAAAATTTATTCATCGAATGCTAATTTTACACATCAACAAGTTAGAAGCCATGTTTCAAAAAACTTCTTTCTAAAATGATAAAAAAAAATTTTTTTTCATCTTAATATTTTGTTTTGATTTTAAAAATATACCGAAATTAATTGTCAAACTATTTATATTTTAAAATAATTTTAAAAAAATTGTCTATGTTTTTCAATTCTGAATTGTTGTGTTCTGAAGACATAATCTTCTTCCAGCCTATAAATCTTAATTCTTAAGAAGAAAAACATAGTTTCTACCTTTTGTTCTTTCCAGGACCTCATTTTTCATCTAATTGTGAAAAATAGTCGGAGCATTAAATTTTAAACTTCAAAACTTGCGCATGATAGTTTTCATTTACTTCATTTCAAATCATCATCCAATATTTTTTTAATTTTAAGATAATTCAGCGGATTTTTTTTAAATAAACCCTTCAGTTGCAATTGAGGAAAAAATTAGATGTCTCGTAAACTAATGGACCTACATGAAAACTTAAAGCTGACTTTGAATCAATTATTTATCCTTCATTGAATCGAGAATTCATATCTTGCATAAATATTCTTGTTTCAGAGATACAGTGCTTTAAAAAATCAGTTCTTTAAGTTTTTCATTTTTTTTAAATGAATATGATGACAGCCGTTCATGACATCATTCAAGAAACTCTTTAAGTATTTCATATGGAAATTTTTAACTCATTTAACAACTTTGTTGGAGATTGTGAATCTATTTGAATTATGCTTTTAGAAATATATGAGATTCAATTAAGTTTAAATCTCCTTTGAAATTTTGTCAAAACTTCAGTTTTTGGCAAATTTGAAAAAAAAAATCAAAAAGAAAACTGCTTTAACTTTTTCTACGGAGATCAAAATTACTCGCGGTTTTTGGGAAAATTGTTAATCGAGTTAAAAATAAAAATTTTCATTATATTTCTTTTTGGCTCCTTAAAGCCTAAAAAGGTCTCATACCGTTTCAAATAAAGAAGTTAAAAAAAAATCTTATTTTCTACAGTTAATCCAAAAAGTGTACAAATTAGAGCGCCGATGTGGTCTAGTGGATAGGCTGGCGCGAGTCTGGTAGTGGTACGCCAGGCGTACTGGGTTCGATTCCCGGTATCGGCAAGAAAAACTTTTGGGTTCGAATCCCATAAGCGGGCCGGACAGGTAAGATGTGTTTCATTATATAACTGACTATATAATTGGAATGTTCAATCAGTTGCCAGCTGGCCAGGTATATACACGGATGCCGGAATATCTGTAAGTAAACTAGCCCATCTGATTGATTCGTTCTTCCAAAATATACCTACATCAACACACGCAATACATTCACCACATAACAGTTCATACGAAGCCATGGGGTCCGGGTATGGAGCGCGCTGCATTGGAGATTTGTCGAACCTAATAATCTAAGGAATGCATGTGAACCCATACTTTGGCAGAAACTGCGGTGAATCCGTGCACCCATGGTGGATTACCAACATACATACATATTAATCCAAAAAGTGTACAAATTTATATTACTAATTTTATTTATTTTCTTCAAACATATCGAAAACACGAGCTGATAGAAAAAATATTCAGCGCTCCAAAAATAGTTAGCTGTCCGATTTGGGCACTTCTGAAAAATGTGAAATATGGCTTAGTGCTATTGAAATGTTGTTGACTTTTTTTTCGGATTCGGATTTAATATCTTTTTTAAATCTGGGGTTTTATGTTAAACGTTCTTTAAATTTGTAGTTATTCTTATGGCCTAAGCTTGTTATAGTGATTTGAATAGAAATTTTAAATCGTATTCGATTGTGTTTCGTGTTTCGGAAATATGGATTTCATATTTGTAGATTAAACTGCTTTTAATTCATGTTCATGCAAATTTTCAGTTTAGGAAAAGGAACATAATTTTGAATGATTTATTATTGAGTTACCGAAAATAGCATTGATTCGAAACTTTCATTCTGATGCATTTTGAATCCTATCAAATAAATTTATTAGTAGAAATGAAAATGGTTTTAGAAATCAATGTTCTTATATTTTTGTGCATTTTTGATATTGTTATTATACTAAGCTAAATTTGAATTTCGAAACCTCTCCCCCAAAAAGAAAAAAAAATGTTGTAAAAATTGTTATTTATGCCTTCTGAAACGAAATTTTTTGAACAGGTTTCGCAAAAATAATCATGAAAGGTTTTTTGGAAGCCTTAAATAAGATTTAAAATCTGTCTATGAATTTTGATGAAAAATATTCTTTTTTTCATTTTTTCAATCTTGATGTTTGTAGAGTAATTTCTGGGTTTTGATCAAATTTGCCCGGATATTGCCCAGATTTTTGGTTGCCAATTCAGAAATGAAATGCCCGGATTTTGCCAGGGATAATTACCCGGTTTGCCCGGCCCGGATACGTGCTGAAAAAAATCTGGTAACCTTATTCTAAACAGGTTTAATAATCACCGTGTGGATACGCTGAAGATAGTTTTTGTAATGGTCTTGTCGAAATACTCTTCAAAGCTATCAAGATTATTGCAATTCCGATAAATAAAATTCCATATTTTCATAAAAAACCATCAGGAGTTTGAAATGTTGCTAGGGTATGTATGTCAATTGAAAAATATTCAAAAAGGGAAAATGAAGTTCGCTCAAATTGATGTCTGCGTTAGTGTGCTGTCATCGAAACAATGTTCGATGTTTTTATTTATTTAATTGGATTTAAACTGCTTCGAGTAATTCATCCCTTCAATATAAACAAAAAATAGTTAAAGCTTAGCTTAGCTTAGCTTGATTGACTACTCACATCCACCTTGAATCATTGAACCCGAAATGCATCTTAAGATGTTTTGATAAAGAATTTAAAAATATTTTAGTATACTCGGTGATTGATTTCTAAATTTGGTTTAATTACAAGTCAATACATTTCGGATTCCAAGATCGCAGGCGTGGCTCAGTAGAACGAGTTCCACATCGCCAATGGTTGCTACTCCGTGATTGACCGAGGCCATCAATTTTGTTCAGGGGTCAAATGAACGGAACCTGGGATTGGCTACACATTCACAATGCACAAAACTGATGCTCTCTCTTTGAACATCAATAACGGCGCCGGCCACGTCCTATTAGTCAATAGATAGGTTAGAAAAAATTAGAAAGGGATGAAAGAACAACTTTGTGCTTAAGGACCGAGGTCACCTCTGCATCCTTGCAAAAAATTTGGTTGGAAATGTGGGGGAAAGGAAATAATAAGGCAACACTTTTGACTTGTGTTTAGCAGTGGCTATCAGTAATTTTTTCTCCTGAAATATATTTTTATTTATTAAAACATTTGAGCGAAATGACAAACAACAATTTTGAATGGTGATTATGACTAAAACACATTCGAAGTCAATCGTATACACTTGATTTCCATCTTTATCTGTATCTATAATAGTTGTTGCTCACATAATTAAAAATTCGAAATTATATTCGATCTGATGTTCTAAATCTTATTTATGTAGGAATTTAAACACTTATGAAAGGTGTAAAAGTTCAAATCTTATGGAGAAAAATTCAGAAAGAGATTGAAAATAAGAAAAAAAAAGTGAATTGAACCATTGGAGAAATCACATATAAAAACTATGTTAATTTTTTAGAAATTTTGATTGAAAGATTCATGTAACGACTTCCACCATTTGATCAGAAACATTAAGAATTAACTTGAGTCTTGTTTATAATTTAATCATAATATACATGAAATGTTTTGGACATTTGAATAAAAAAAAATGACGGTAAAGTAATTCTAAACAAGGTATTGAATAAGTTAATCCAAGTTTAGGTTTGATACAAGAATAAAGTATATTTTAAACCAAAAAAAGGGATCAATTTTGTAATAGAACTTATTTAATTAATATTTTGAATTTGTGAAATAACGATTGGTTTGAAAACATTTAAAATTATTCTATAAAAATTACAAAATGTTTTTGTACGACATTATAAATGTGGCCCGTTAAATTTGTGAATAATTTTTCACATTGAAAACATTGTAGTATTTAGGTAAAATTTACAAGTTTTGATCAACTTACTATAAAAAAAATGAGAATACTTAGCTTAAACGTTTTCCGGATGCCAAACATCAATGAATAACTCCGAAGTTTTCATCCCCGATAAGTATGAGTGGCCGACAGCATTCCAGGAAGACAGGACAAATCATCTTTTGAAATAAGGGTTTGGGACCTCTTGAAAAATTTTCCGTCCTGTAGGGCTGATACCGGAAAACCTTCGGAATGGACTTGAAATTAATTTCACAATAATTTAATATGGTTTAAACTTGGATTTGAACGGTCTCGAAAATTTTTTTTTCAATATAAACAAAAAAAAAACAAAAAATACTTAAAGTATAGAAACTTAATCTTGGTGTCCTAGCTGTTTCCACAGATGATCAGAATATGGATACAAAATCAGTTCCCGGGATCAGTCTCCGGGATCAGTCTCCGGGATCAGTCTCCGGGATCAGTCTCCGGGATCAATCTCGTGGATCAGGATCAATATCAGGATTCAGCATGTAGTTTCCAGGATTTAGGATCAGGATAAGTTAGGCTTGCCAGATACTTTCAGAAAAAAGCGGGACATTTTACGAAAAAAGCGGGACATTTAAGAAAATTTAAAAAAAGGCTTAATTGTATAGCCAAACTTATACGTTTACCATCAGCCAAAGTTGTTCATAGAAAGTATACTAGGGTTTTTTTTAACGCAGATTGATTTTGCTCAGTTTTTCTTACATGACTTCTATTTACAGTGATTTTTGTCATATGCACCGTTTTTTTTATTCCACAGTTCTCGCAAATTAACACTTTATTTGAAAGAAAATATTTCAAAGCGTACATGTGAACGGCGGATTTTAAATCGCGTTTAAAACCATTGTGTAATTTTATAAAAATTATTTTGTTCGGTAATTTTTTCAAAAATTTCAAAAGATCAAGAAAACTTGCATCTTTTTATACTTTGGACAATTGAGTCGAAAAAGGTGGTGTATAATATTTGAAAATTTATCTCTATAGTTCAATAATTCATAAATTATCTGGAGGCAACTTTAACAATATTTTTTTCATACATTGGCTTACGTGCTACAAGAACACTTAACTGAATCAGAATCTTACTGAAATGCTAATAGCTAAGATTTTTTATGTATTGTCATATATAAGCTATGAAAAATGCTGCTTGTTTTGAGAAAAAGTTAATTATAAAGATTTTCTATACATCACAGAATTCAAATTGAGATTAAAGTTTGATTTTTTCCTGTGTCAGTCAATGAACTCTGTAAACGTTTTCCAAAAAAAAGCGGGAGATTTTGAGGAAAAAGCGGAACAGTGGGGTCAACAAAAAAGCGGGACATGTCCCGCTTTTGCGGGACGAATGGCAACCCTAGGATAAGTCAGCATCAGGAGTGGGTTCCGAAGCACGTATCAGAATCCGTGGTCATGCTCGAAAACAAGAATCAGGATCTTAATTATGTATACACCCAAAATAATTTAGAAATTTTTTCTACGGGATTTTTCACGTAAAAAAAGATTTTGTTGCATAAAATCGATTCTACGTGAATTCTGTAGTAACCAGAGTGTTGCAAGAACGCCCTGGTGGTAAGTATTTTACTTCCAAATAATTGGCGCATGAATTTCACGTAAATTCTAAGTGGATGACTCAAAATCCGTTTTGTCGCATTATTCGCAAATTCTTATAAGAAAAGGGAGTTGGCAGTCAGTCAGCTGGTTTTGTTTGCTGCTGGGAAGATTTTTGAGGTCACGGTGTCTGTTTTCATGTTTAAAGTTTTAAATGGACCCGAATGTTGCGCGGAAGAAAGAAAATAAATTCTTCCACACCGGTCGAAAAAAGAACCGTTTAACAAGTTCTGGCACACCAAGGCCTTAAGCAACTTAAATTCTGTGCTGCCTCGGAAGATGTAATAACTGGAGAGCATACTGATCAAGTTTCTCCGTTCTGGTGAGATTAATTTAAAACTGTGTTTAAAATAATATCTTTGAAATCTGTTTCGATGTACTCTAATTTGATGATAAATTTTCAGGTAAGGTGGCCGTTATTTTAAAGAGTGCCAAAAGTGTTATCTGGGTCCGCAGAGACGCCCGGCAGGCTACGAGTAAGCGCTACACCACGACTCAAAGAATATGAAAGGCTAGAAGAAGGTTTTCTCTTGTTCTGAACCTTCCCCGGAAGAGGAATTGCAGTGGTTGGCTTTTCATCCGATTTTGGAACAAGGAACAAAGCTGTCTACAGACAAGATAAATTCTTTATCACTAAAGTATTAAATTGTTATTAATTAATGTTTTTCAATTTCTACAGGATCGTAAAAACCAAAGTGCGCCGTTAAACCACCCGGAATCATATTTATTTTATTAGAGTTCAAGTGATCTATCCAGTAACTTTGATTAATGTAGTGATAGTCATTGATTGAAAATAAAATCAAAGATATTTTTCTAAATTTTCTTATTATTATTGATAAAAACAACTAAAGCGGAAAGAACAATTGAAATCGATCAACATTTCACACAGCTTCCACTGTCACATTGAGTTGAACTCACTGGGAATTCACGTAAGTTGTAAGTGATTTTCATCAAGCATCAATTCCTATAGGGGCGCGTTTACATAATCATCTCGTAGCATTTACGTGAAAATCAATTGGATAAAAATTATGTTGTTTTTCACGTAGCCGCTACGTACAGATTATTCTGGGTGTAGGAATTTCAATGCTGGTTAAGGATCTTATTTAATCCACGATCAGGATGTGATTCCAGGATCAGAGTTTAGAAACTGGATTTTAGTATCATAGTAAGGTTTAGTATTAGAATTTCGATATTGTTTCGAACCAGAGTCAGGATATGGTTTGGGGTCAGATCTAAATCCAGATTCGGGTTCAGGTTCCGGATTAAGATCAGTTCATATTCATGGCATGGTATAAGGAATTTGTCTTGTTTCTTGATTCTATTATTTACAAAATAGACCAAGATATAAAGTAAACACTCAGAACTGTAGAAAAATGTAGATTATTGTTTTTGAATGAGCGGAAAAATATTGATCGTGAGTGGGTTCAAAGTTAGAAGTTACCTCGTTCTTCTTGACTAAGACAGTTCCCTGTTACGGGTTTATTGATACACTATTAAACTAAAACACTAACCTGTGCCCCCATCACTCAACCAGAGCCAACGTATGGGTGGGTATGGGATTACGGCAGCTCACCCAACGCTTTCCCACTTTCTGTTCTTCCTCATCCAACTCTTCAGAACTTTCGCTCAATGAGCTGGCAACAGATTTGCATATAAATATTCCACTGATTAAATTTTCACAGTTTGTGCATTCCCTAAAAAGCAGCGTATACTTGCATATCTGGCGATAGTGGAGCGGCTGCTGGAATAAGTTTTCGCAAAGGCGTGTGTGATTGGAAATTGACAACCGCTTGTCAGGCGAAAAGAGGTTTGATGACGATGGGACCTTTTTAACTTTTGGCTCCGATTTGTACGTAAGTACTTGCTATTGAGCATCAGGTGGTTGAAGGTGGGGAAACTTCCTTTGAGTATCAAAGTTTTCACTTTGATTGAACCGGTGCAGGCAGCAGAAGATTTTCTGTCGACACCGGAGCTTATTTGCCTTCGACAAAGTGGTTGTTCAAATGGTGTGTATAAATTTGAGTCTTTTCGTATTTACGCTCTTGCTGGAGTTTGTAGGATGGGTTAAGAGAGCGATGCAAATGCAAATGCACGAAAAAGGTAAAGGTTGGGCTTGCTTTGATAAGCAATCGAGCGAAAATTTATTTTGCACGGATTATCGAGCAACATCGTGCTTCGGGTGGCCTGGGAAAATGAAAGGAACCTCAGCCAAACATTTTTAAAATATAAAAATCCGAATATGTACGTAGCAATGACGATGAAATTCTAAATGAAAATACACCTTTTTACATGTATGTACATTAGGCCGCTGCAAAAAATGACTTTTTGCTGCCATGTGTTTTTTCGTTGCATATGTGTAAAATTTGAGATAATTTGGTTGATTACTGAGTTAGCGAAACGCGTTTCAATTCTATATGGAAATTTGTATTGAATAAGAAACTTTTGCACATAAAATCATCCAGAAAATTCAAATGAGGTTGGTCTTTAATTTTTGATTCCAGTCTATTCTTAGGCTTCAGTTTATGCTAACATGGCAAGCAGCTAAGCATTTCATGAAAAAAGTAATAACCATTTCAAAATAAAAAAAAATCTGATTCCATTGAAAAGTATCCAAAAAGTGGCAGATATTGCTTGCTAGAGCAAGAGCTTCATGGAATGTGCTTGAAAAGCTTATAAATATAAATCAATAAATTTTAATAATATATATCACTTCCATCTGTACCGTTGAGCCGTCAACACGTACGCCGAAGCATCGCATCGTATCGTTGCTGCGTACCTGCAGGAACATTTTACATTATTTATTTAATTCTTACCTGTTTTTCAATCAGCACTTTTCAGAGCTTAAACTATTTTCATTTTCTTTTATACATATTTTTCTCTTTTTTCCAGCCTGGGGCCATCGGCCAGCGTCAAAGTCGGAAGAAAACGGATTGCCGAACCTAATTCAGGTCCATCGCCCAAAAAAGTTTAAATTTCCAATTCATTCGATGTCCCTCATAACATCGGTGATGAGGAAATATTCATATTTAATTCTGGTAAGAGTACTAAGAAACCTTCTTCTTCTTATACTCTTAAAAACGAAAAGGTTCCACCAATTACGGTCACGATTCCTGACTTCAATGCCTTTCGGAAAGAAATCGTCACTTCCGTCAAGGATGTGAAGATTTCTTTTCAGATCGGTCGAAGGGGAACTGCTCGTATATTGGCGGAATCTTTTAATGATTTTCAAAAAATTTCAAATTAATTGAATAATAAAAAACACCAGTTTTTTACGAACGACACTAGAATTCATCGTCCTTTTAAAGTTGTACTTCGTGGTCTCACCGGCGATCAGACACCGGATGAAATCACAACCGAATTAAATTTTTTGTTAGGTTTTTCACCGATTCAAGTAATTCAAATGAGGAGAAGAACCAACACGAATAATATCAGTAGTGTTGGTTTTGCTCTTGAGCTTTATTTGATCCATTTTAAAAAGGATCAGGTTAATAATTTGCAAATTCTTGAAAAGGCTCGTCTTATGTTTCATTGTTGAGTCAAATTTGAACCTTTTCGAAAGTCTTCTACAAATTTTCTCCAAAATACTACGCAATGTTGTCAAGCTTTTTGTCACGGCACTGAAAATTGTAGAATGAATGCTAGATGCATGCTTTGCAGCTCATTCGATCATGAAAAATCTAAATGCCTTTTGGTGGTGATAAACCCCAATCTGAATTTTTCAAGTGTGCGAATTGCGCAGGTAATCATTCCTCGAATTCCATAAACTGTCCCGTAGGGGCAAAAAAAATTGCTTCTAGGAAAAATCTCAAAGTTGTCAGAAAAGTTTCATCTTCTCCTTCCTCTTTTCGCGGTCAGCCTCGGCCTACTTTAGAATCACGTCTTGGTAATGCTCGAAGTGATTTTAATGTCACCTGTGCTGATTCAGCGCTACAGACTCGTTCTAAGAGGTGATTTAAAATGAGTTGCTCTCTTCAGGTATGACTAATGGGGGAAAATCATGTCTCAACGTTCATGCGAAGGCTTGGGAAAATCCACGAAATTCAAATACCTGTTCTTCTCCTTCATTTTCTGATCCTAACAATTTTGTTGATTTGGGTGAGATTACTAAGGAAAAATTGAATTTTTGCATCAAAATTTAATGGAAATGATGCAACTTATGTTGAAAGCAAATTCAATGTTTGAAGCTTTCCAAACTTCTTTTAATTATGCTAACAAATTATTATGACTTTAAGATTCCCTAATGGATCCAAATAGTTGTTTAAATATTATGAATTGGAAGCTGGCTAACCAAGATGAATTCTTTTTATTTTTGAAAACTCAAAACATACATATTGCTGCCATCACTGAAACTTTTTTAAAGCCCGACAATAACTTGAAATGCCATGCTTTCTTTAAAATTTTACGAAATGAGCGACTTGATCTACAAGGTGGGGGTGTAGCTATTGTCATCAATAGTCGTCTCAAATTTAGACTTCTCCCTTCTTTCAATACAAAAGTCTTGGAAATATTTGGAATTGAATTAGAAACGTCTATGGGGAAAATTATAGTTGTTGCTGATATTTGCCTTTTCAATGTAGCGGTGAACAGAAAAATTTTTTGAAGGGAGATTTACAAAAACTCACCAGAAATAAATGTATTTTTTTATTATTGGTGACTTTAATGCAAAACACCGATCTTGGAATAATATTTCATCAAATTCAAAAGGGAATATTTTATTAAATGACTGTGCTGTAGGTTATTATACTGTTGAATGGGCATTCTTGTTTTTCGTCAATAAGAAATCCTTCCTCAATTGATTTGGTTCTAACGGATTTAGGCAAGCATTGTAATCAATTAGTTACTCATGCGGACCTCGATTCAGACCACCTTCTAGTAACTTTTTCTGTATCCCTTTGAAAATACTTCAAAATAAACTTTTAACTTTCAAAAAGCTGACTGGGAGCGATATAGGAATTTTATTGAACGTAATTTAGATGTAAACGTTTCACTGAATTCAATAGAGGATATTGATTTGGCTGTAGAAAATTTGACAACTTCAATAGTCAATGCTAAAGCCGCTTCAATACCCAAAATTAAACATAAATTTAATCAACCTTTAATTGATGATGATCATCAGTTTTTGATACGACTGAAAAACATTCGTTAACGCCAATATCAACCTACTAGGGATCCTTGTTTGAAATTAATTTATTGAGACCATAAAAAAGAGATCAAACGTCATTTAAATTTTATTCGTAATAAAATTTTTGCAAAAGCAATAGTGGACATAAAACCCTACTCAAAGCCATTTTGGAAATAAACTAAAATTCTGAAAAAGCCCCAGAAGCCAATTCCTACTTTGAAAGATGGTGATAAACTTCTTTTAACTAACGCAGAAAACGCTCAAAAATTAGCCCAACAGTTTGAGTCTGCTCATGATTTTAATTTAAAGTTGTTAGTCCAATTTATGCTCAAATTAGCAAAATAGATTTGGAAGTTCATATGAGACAAATATAGATGAACTTTTCAAAAAAATTCAAAAAATTTAAAAATATTAAAACTCCGGAAGAAGATTGGATTTTCTATATTCTTATTAAAAGCTGCCTGAAAGCACTTTAATTTTTTTAGTTAAAATCTTCAATAAATATTTTCACATGGCTTATTTTCCCAATAAAAGGAAAAATGCCAAAGTAACTCCAATTTTGAAACCAGGAAAAAGTGCTTCAGAGCCTTCAGGTTATCGACAAATTAGTTTGCTTCCTTCTTTAAGTAAACTTTTTGAGAGAGTTATTTTGAATAGAATGATGCTTCACCATAACCAGAATTTCATTTTGCTGACGAACAATTTGGTTTTCGTCATGGACATTCTACTACACATCAACTTTTGAGTGTAACTAATACGATTAACGCTAGCAAATCTTTTGCTCTTCTAGATATTGAAAGAGCTTTTGCCAGTGTTTGGCACAAAGGTTTAGTAGCTTAATTGGCTCGATTGGATTTTCCTATATATCTCACCAAAATCATTCAAAATTACTTGACTAGGCGAACTTTACAAGTAAGCTATCAAAATTGATGCTCTGAAAGGACACCCATTAGAGCTGGTGTCCCTCAGGGCAGTGTACTTGGGCCAATTTTATACAAAATTTTTACTTCTGATCTTCCTGATGTACCAGAAGGAAAAGGTAGAAGATTATTTGCTGATGATACTTTGCTTTCAGGCAAAGGTCGAAATTTACGGGTGGTACGTAGAAGATTGCAACAAAATTTAAATTCCCTTTTGAATTACTTGAAAATGTGAAATATTTCCCCTAACGCTTCCAAAACCCACCTTTTGTTATTTCCCCTTAAGTCAAGAGCAAATTTTTTAAAACCTAATGAAAATCATTCCACAACTATTAATGGGCTTTCATTAGAATGGTCTGATCACGTGAAGTACTTGGGACTCACACTTCATCGGAATCTTACTTTTAAAAATCACATTGAAGATATTCAATTTAAATTAATGAATACACAAAATATTAGTTTCAAATTTGACTTCAATATTCATGCGAAAGACACGTCTATCAGAGGGGAGAGGGTGCGTGTTTCAAATTTTGCTAAAAATAATAAAAATACCAATAAAGCACAATAAATAAGGAAATTCATTTCTTAAACCATTTTAAAACTCATAATCATCACAGAAACTCGAAAAAATAATAATTTTTAGTGATACAAATCAAAATATATCAAATAAAAGTTTTAAATCAATGTTATTTCCCGTAAGTTACTGATAGTTTTTTTTTTCAGTATTATGATTCTTATTCTGAACTAAAAAAATTCAAGTAAGTATGTTAAAAAAAATTGGAAAGACAAAAGACAATTGGAAAATAAATTGGATAGACAAGTATTTCTGACATTACTGAAGAAAGTTTTCAAAAACAAATGTTTTATTTTATTTTGCCAAGTAGGTTGAAGTCTGAAAAAGGATTTTGTTTCTGCTTATAGAAATATCTTTAATTCATTGTAGTCAGTGTTCGGCATCGATAACTGACAAATTAACGCCGCTAATTAAATCGCTAACTCATACAAAGTTAGTGATCGCTAGTTAAATACGCTAAACGTGCCGAAAAAGTTATCGCTTTAAGCTTAGAGCGCTAATCGCTAATTGCTGACCAACATTAAGCCCCCCCCCTTGGATTTTTAAAACTCCTCAAAGGGGAATAAATAAAGTTTCAAGTATTTAATTTAAAATTAGATAAAATGATCGAATTTTCATGAAATCTTATGAGCAAAACCAAAACTGTCAAAGATAGAAATTTTAACAAGTCTTTGTGTTCTACAAATAAAAACAACAGAATTTTTGAACAACTACAAGTCCAAAAGAACAAAATGTGGAAGATGGGATCTATATCTGTTTTTTTTTAATTTAAATTTTGGTTAAAAATTTACTCGATTTATCGGTTTGTCAAAGTAGATAAAATGTAATTTTGTTGCAAATAATCTTTTGTGCAATTAATTCCATTTTGTTGTTTTCGGCATAATTTTACATTATCCTAACTTAAAATTTTTAACCTGTTTTCTTCTTTTTCAAACTTACTGGAGCATTTTCAAACGTGAACATTTATACAATTTCTATTTGAACTTAAAACGAAGGCGAATTTTAATATGAGCTGGCCTGTAAAATCTCTAAGAAACTGTATTGTGAAAAGTAAATATCCCAACCACTTGAAAGCAAATGCTGATGAAGAGATGTTTAAAATAGCTTTATATAGTTTAACACCTTTTACTGTTATCTTCTTCTGAAAATGTTGCAAAAAAAGTGCTAACAGAGAAAAAAATGACACGCGAGTACGCATTTCTCCAATGAATCCAATTAAGCTATCAGAATGATGCCCAATGTCACCGTGACTTGATTAATGAAGAAAGTTTATTCTATCACAAATAATTTGAGAGATTGATACAAATATATGGGAGTTAGCGGAATAAAAAAAAAGCGGAACTTTTTAATTCGCTAAATCAATCAAAATTTAGCGGCAAAATTAAAACACTAACTAAAAGTTAGCGGATTAACTAGTGAATAGCGGATTAGCGCTTTTGTGCCGAACACTGATTGTAGTGAATACTTTTTTAAACATTCGTCGAAAGCCTATTATTATACAGAATTGGGAACAGTAAAAAAAAAATAGAAAACTTCTATAACTTCGCAGCAGTCTAAATTACTTGCGTTCCTGGGGAAAGAACCCTTGTTTCAAATTATTATTGCAATGCTTAAAAGTTTTATCAGAAAAGTGCAGAATTTTCTTGAAATTTTTTTTATCTCATTAAAAAAATGTCAGGGCACCAACAGAAATCAAAATAAACTCTTGATTTCTTTCACCTCAAAAAATGTTAATTTTGTGACCTTGTGTTATTTATTTAAACCCTTTTGAATGTGGAGTTGAGCATTCAGATTAAAAAAAAGAAGCTGAAATTGGATTCTTGAAGAATATTTCATATCGGCATAAAGTTTGTAATGATATAAACGATCTTTTTTCCAAGTGATTAATGAACAAAGTAACAAAGATGAACTTGTTTAGTTAAACATCTTAAAAAAAAAATTTCAAACGAGGGTTTTTGTGTATCAGGGTTTGAGTTTTTATACAAAAGGTTTATTTTATTGTAAATAAGATTTGAAAATTTAAATTTAGTTTCAATTCGTGAACGTCATATAGTATCGTGGAATGAAATGTTTCAGGCCTAGAGTGATATGTATAAGACTAAAAACCCTCGGGGGCGAGCCAATTTTCTGATATGTTTGCTAACTTTTATTTTCAAAACACCTTTTGGAATCAAGTACTTTCACGTTACTACGGAAAATGAAAGTTGCCAGATTGCCCAGTTTTATCCGGGTTTGCCCGCATATTTGAAATGTAATTTGGAAAAAATCCGGTCTAATCAAACTACAAAATCAAAATGTGTTGGAGATTTTTTTTATTAATAGTCTAAAACATAAATTTTTAAGCAAGTTTCATACCAATAATCATGAATAGATTTTGGAAGCTTAAAATACGATTTAATGAAAATCTAATGAAAACATTTTTTTATCAAATATTTTTTTCTTGGTTTTTGAGGAGTTATTTTTAGGTTTTGACCAAATTTGACCGAATATTGCGTGGACTTCTTGTCGACTATTGAAAATCAAATGCCAAAATTTTGCCTGGTTTGTAGATAAAATAGCCCGGATTTTTCCGGCCCTGATATGTACTGAAAAAAATCTGATAATCTTACGGTAAATTCATTTCTTGAACTGAAAATTTTACTTGAAAAAAATTTCCGTGGAAGGGAGGGGGGGTTAAAACCCTAACCTTCCCTCCCCGATCGCACGGACTGTCTGTGCACTGCTCCTCCTTTTCCCTTTGAAATTCGTTTAACTAAATTAAAGGTTTGTATTTAAAAAAAAGCTCGAAACCTGAGAAGAAAAGTGAAAACTTTTAACAAATTTTCTCAAGATTGATATCCTTTTAAACAACTTATGCATCCTGTCATAAAACAATCTGCAAATCTATAATACTCGTTGCAAAAGAAATTTTACAGTTTAAAAATTATCACTTTTTTCATAATCTTTCGGTATAAATGAAATTTCACAAACGAAAAAAAAACACACATTTTTGTAGAAAGAAATGTAAAAAATTCTTCAAGTTATCTATGATCATTTAGTATCCGGGCACTTTATTTCGGTGATAGCTACGTTACTAGAGCACGGATATGCAAAACTTTAGTAGCGTTGTGTTGGTGATGAAAAGGACTATCTTGCCTATTTTTGATAGATATTTAAGTTAACGTGTGCATGAGATATTTACGATGCCAAAAGACATGGTTAAAATAATTTTGCACAAATTTGCTCTTTTTACGCATTTTGCGCCTCGAAAATTCTTCATTGTCGACTTGAAAACTCATGAACTGTTGATTTTTTCTAATTTTTTTTTGGCTCAAACGGTTAAGAAGTACAAGGAGTCACTTTAGGATGCTCACGAAGTTCAAACCAAGCATCGGAGTGGGACCCTTGATCTTAAATATGGGTAAATATACTATGGTTATTAAGAATAACTTAAAGAAGACCGCTTAACTATGCAGTAAATCCGTTTCCGGCTAGCAAAAAGTGTTGGCTGACTAGTAGACACCGAGTAAATAACTAATAATGAGCAGTTCCATGGATCGCAATCTGCGCAACCGATTTTTACGCAATGTGACAGATGTGTTCTGATGGACAAAGAAATTTACGATATAACCGAATTTAAGAGGTCAAATTCTTCGAGATGCCTTCTCATAAAAAGGTTCGAACCAGATTCCAATTAGTTTTTCCAGGTGAATTTGTGTAAAATATCATGATTTTGCAAAGGTTTTGCTTCTGTGGTAAAAAAATAAATCATTACCTGACTTAAAAAGTGTGCAAAGATAAAAAAGAGATTTTATGAAAAAGTTGGAGTATTTCTTGAAATCATCAATAAACATTTTTTTTATATTTTTACATTAAATGTCATATTAACACCTTCATTTCCTCCATAGAAAGTTTTTCGATCAAATGAATTGTTTTTAAAATACACACGTTTGTAACTGCCCGGATACTAAATGATCACAGCCTTACAATATTTTTCCTGAGCATCTTCATATCAGGAAAAAACTCTAATCAAAATTTTAATGATTCTTATTTTGCAACAGCACGTTTTGAAATCCAAAAATGTATTTGAGAGAAGTGTTTGTTAATAATTGCTATGAATTTAAAACTAAATGTTTTATTAATTTCTGAAGTATTTAGCTGAATCGCGATCCGAAAATATGGAATGATTATTAAATCTTGTTTCGATTTTTCAATTTCTAAATATAAATTTAATTCATAAACAACATTTTTCAAATCAAATTCTTAGGTATGAAGCCTTCAGAACATTATTCTTATTTTTTTACTCTAATTTCAAGCTCTCATACAAAGTTTCTATTTTTATTAGAACTAAATCGAAGAACTAGAAAAAAAAATTTGGAACGAATGATTTTAGTGAAAAATTGTATTTTCGCTTCATCAACTTTAAATAAATAAAAAAAATTGAAAAACTTAACTTAAATCATTAAGCTGGATTTCTGCTTAAAATTTTATTTATTATTATGTAGATGAACTGCAGTGTCGGCGATATAATTGGTGTGAATTTTGAAATCGAGCCGTGTTGGTTAAAAATTATAAAAATATCTTCTGAATGTTCAACTTGAGCGATTGCCTTGATTTTTTTTTAAATATTCGGGTGATGATGGGATAGTTTTATCCCTGGTTTTATCTCACGTGGGAAAAATTAAAACAACGGCAAGTTTTTGGAGCCTATGTTTTAAAAACTGATTTTGGAAGTTTTTTTCTGAACTCGATTTTTTTAATCAGGTTATGTCCATCACCTCTAATTTGATAAGCAGTATTTTTAGTATTTTTAAGAAAAATAAATAGATATGAATGTATGAAAGATACATATATGGTCAGCAAATTCGAATTCAACACTGTAAGTAAGGTAAAACTGTACAAAACGCACCAGCTAAGCATAATTGCTATTTATAGCAATACCAATCATTTAAGAATCAAATAAAAAGTTGACGACGATTCAAGGATGAAATTTACGTATTATCGAAAAGAAAAAATATGATAAAAACTCGATTTTGACTACATTTTTGTAAAAAAAACTAAAACAGCCAGAAAACAAACCGCGGGGTAGAATGCCAAAACTAGTGGACAGAACGCACCAAACAGGAAGGGTGGTAAGAAATAGAACAATGATTATTCGGAATGTAATTATTGAAACACCAAATGTTTAATTACATGTTCATCGTATTTTTGAAAACTATCATTCTTTGGCTAAAAATCATTTAGTAAACTCATCGAAAATTTCGCTTTTCAAAATACACTTTTTAATATCTATTATATAAAATTCTCTTGTAACGGTGTTTGTAGTACTACTCCTCCGAAATGACCCAAACGATTCAAATGAAATTATTTTTAGAATATTCTGTAGCCATGCGAATCGGTTTATATCGAATAAAAACAACACAGAGTGACATCAATTGTCTGTAATTATTAAATTAGTAATAATTTGAATGAAATTAAAGTCATGGCTTCCATTTTTTGAGTTTTTTTTCCTTTGGGCGGTTTGTTTTTCGTCTCCAAGGGCGAGGCGTCGCGTGTGAACGTCGTGAGAGAATAGCAACCATGGCATAGCATACTCATTAGTGGGAACATTTAGGAGCCTATTTCTCAATCAAGCATATTTTCAATGCACGTGTTGGCGCTATGAAGCCTAGATGTGGCTTTTTTCTTTTTGATTCCTAGCTCATTTGTACAGCACATGGTAATGAATGACGCCTAGATGTGACCCAGATTGATTTTTACCGTTCAAATCAAAACCATTTAAACGATTTAAAAAAAAATAAAACCATTTTAAGTTCGTGTTAATTAAAGAAGGAATTGTTGTCTGAAAATATGAATTTAGTACTGATGCATATGAAATAATGGTATAACTCTTTGCGGACCTTTGAAAATGGAAAGTGGGAAGATTTACAATTTTATATTGAAATACGCCTAGAATAACTGGAGATGTATGAAGCGCCTTTAAATTTACAGAACAACAACAAAATCCGATGAAACTGAACAGACACATGAACTGAACAGGAGCCTGTCCTTTAAAATGGAATATACAGGATGGATGTTTATTTAAATGCCGAATGCAAAGAACTTTTTGATTTTTCGCAAGCATAACTGAAAGTTATCAAAAAAATGAGAAAAATTTTCAGTTAAAAGGTATACTAGAGCAAGTGCAAACGTTCAACATTTAAAAAAAATGTATAAATTATTTCTTCATTTATAAATGGGTGTGCCCAAATAAACAATCTGACTAAATAAATAAACTCAACTTTTTTTTAACAATCGTTCATCAAAAAACTGTTCACAGGTTCACTGTTTGTTTACACAGAGTTCAAGTATGTACTTAAAATAAACATGTGTTTTTGTTTTACATATTTTGACTACATAGAAGAGACTTTAGATCCGCTTTTTTGTTGTAAAGTTTTTTTTCGTGCTTGACATTCCAGAAGCATAATTGAGCATAATTGTTTGATAGCAGAAGCAGCTTTTTTTAAATAAGTTTTTATAATGACCTGAAAGTGTTGAATATAATATTAATTTCTGTCATTTCACACGGTGAAACAAGTGGCAAAACGCCCTTTAACCATGAAACATCTACCTCTTAAGAATTTTTTCTCCAAAATGGTCAGAAAGCGTATCCCGAATGTTGAATCTAAAGCGGATATTCAAAATTATTAAATATCTTTGTAAATGAAGGTCTTATGGTAAAACAGTATTCAGTGAAATTGAAGTACCAAGCATTATTTTATTCTAAAGAAAAACTGTGATATATCTATGAAAGCTGATAAAAAAGACAAATAGGAACAAGTATCAAATCCATTTTAAAGTATTTACACTGACGCATCTGAAAAAGAGCAATGTGTTTTCGCTTGCATCAATAAATGGGACAAAGATATTTCTTTTTGAAAGAATATGAAAGTAGAACTCTAATGATTTCCGTTTGCACTTGCCCCGATGTTTCTTTATTGAAAATTAACCTTTTTTAAGGTTTCGAGGTATGTTTACATGGAAATTACCACAAAATAGAATGAACTCATGAAACCATCGTAACTTCAACAGATTAGCTCTTTTCGATCCATTTAATTTTGAAACTTGCAATCCATTTAAATGTTATTGAATAATGGAAATCTCACATAATCTAAGATGAAATCGCAGATCACCTCCAACACTGTTCAGGAAATTTTTAAATCAGAACACCCCAATGATTCAGTTTAAAACTTTAAAAACAATGGGTTAAATTAGCAGATATGTCCTTTAGGCTAAAAAAAATGCTGTAATTCGGTTGAATTTCAAAAATCTAAACATATTTTTTTCCTCCTATCAAAACCAATCGTTTTCTTGATTAATTGGATTAATGTTCAAAGGCATTTAAGTTCCTTTTTTTGTTCGAACAAATAAAAAAACGGCGAACTTTTTTTTGGACATGATTTTGATGAAAATATGGATATTAACTACCACTGCTTCGAAGGGTATGGATAGTGAACAAATAGCTGCTTGAAAGTGGTGCGTAAAAAATCTTCTCTAATGTTTTTTATTTCTTCAGTTCTAAAAAATATACCATCCAAAGCTACTCGGGAGCTGAAAGTGCAGCGTTAGGCAGAATATTGGGCATTTGCCTAGTATTAACTCCAAAAATTGTCCCGATATTCAAAATTCTTTTTCCATAAAGTTTCATATGCCATAAATTAAAAATAATCAGAAACTTTTGATTTCAATTTCAACCTTAAAGTGAACTTGAGCAAAGCGGAGTAAATCAACTAAATGGTATTCAATATATGAAATATAGATATAATCAACATATAGTTATTTATGCAACAAGTTATAAAGAGTGGTTTTTTTAGCATGAGGCTTGCCAAGTTTGATGGTTACGTTGAGTGCTGAAAAAATCGTGTTTGCAACGGGAAGCTGATACCAGATAGCATTCGACAATATTCAAAGCATCCGATCAAAGAAATGTAAATAAATAGTATTCATGTAAGTTGCATGTATGATATTTTGAAGGTAATTTTTTGATAATTCATGTAAAGACCCGTTAAATTGAGTTAAATTTCTTAGGTTTGATTCCGATAGAATAATCGGGACAATTTGAGTAACCGGTAAGGAGGGATATGTAAAAAAAAAACTAGGACATAGTCACGAAATCGAGACTATTAATAATTCAACATTTGAAGCTTTTTGAACAGCGAAGAAAAAATTGGAAAATCGACACCAAGTTTAAGATGGTAAGACGAAGTTTACCGGGTCTGCTAGTCCTTATATATAATACGCCTTCAAGTAGGCAACGAATTTCAATTTTTTTGACTGATATAGTGATATCGCGGCAAACATGGCGGCCGATATTTTTTTCGAATCGAATATTGGTGCACCGTTTGAACTCGAACAAGGACAAAATTTGTTGTAATTATGCATTGTTATCGTTATTTGAGAGTCAGCAAATAAAAAGAATGGCATTTTGTTTTGATATTCGGGTTTTCTCAAAAGTTAACAGCATTCAAAATTTGAACGTAAAACACGTGGTCTTGTGGGCATTCTGCCCCAATTTTCATATGTTTGATTTTTGATAAAATTTGTAGGAAGTTAATAAAATACAACAAAATATTTATAGTCTTCCGAAAGTGCACATGAGTGGTAAAACGATAAGTTGTAGTTTGGTCAGATTGCGCAGGCTGTTTTACCATAAAACCTTATATGTTACTTATGAAAAATTACAAGTTTCACGTTGATTCCATTAATTCCTCTTTTTTCAAGAACTAAAGTAGATTTTGTGAACTTTTCATCTATTGAATGATGAAAAAGCTTGTTTGCTACAATAAAAATGAAGAAAAACATCATTCGAAGCCGTAGGTTAGTGTATATTTGAGAAAGAATGACATGCCATCTTACCCCGCTGGTGCGTCTTGTACAGTTTTCCCCAAAACCGTTGGCTCAGAAGACTCGGAGGCTATCCTCTATGCAACGTGATGCGGCCAACATTGTCTTTGAGTATTTCATATTGAAGATTTCCATTCATCCGGTTCCAATTTTGAAAATTTAAACGGTTGATTGGTTCAAAGGTCAGTTGAGAAACAAGAGAGATTTAAGTCAGAAGTGTCGAATTGGCGCTCTAAGGACTTTAACGGCGGTTGCCAATCATCAGCGCGAAATCTTCGGATTTCAACTGCATTGACAATATATTCCCAAATAGCTCATGTTAATTTATCGAAAATCAGTGATATGGTCATGTTGAGTTATTACCCAAATGTGAGTTATATCTTTGGAAAATTGAAGTCAACACTTAACGTATAGGTTCGATGAAAAAGTAAATGACCGGAACCAGTAGTCCCCGTCTCCAGTGTACGAAAAAAGCACTATAAACTCAAGTGACAATTTCGCGGAAAATCGGACAGCACCGCACTTTCGCATAGATTAAAAACTGTCATCTCGGCTGCTCCGGAATTAATCTAGCGGTTTAGATAGATCCAGAATGCGGGTTGCCCTTTTGCATAATGCTCAATAGAGGAGCTGGGGCTAAAACGTCCAACGTAACTCACAATTCTGGTCGATTTACAATCCAGTTAATTTGACATTTTTAACTATGTTTGAAAATGAAATTGTAGGACCTGCTAGACCAAAAGCACTGAAATAAATGAGACGAATAGGTTGCTAATTTTGCGCGGTTAATTGCGAATATTTGTGTGCAAAACGTTATTTTATTTAATCTGTACGTTGGTACACATTTTAGCCGATGATTTAAGTATGATTTTTGGGATTATCGCCTCCAAAGAGCATTTTACCCCCAATTCCCCTAAAATATTTTGAATCGACAACGGTGGCGCTTTTTCCTTACCGTTCGGGCAAAGTCGATCCCCGGTGGATGACGCTGGGCATTTCTGACAGATGTGTTTTCTATTATTATTTTTCTCCCCGTTCAATGTCGTTGATTGGTCTGCCGATGTTGGTCAGATGAGAATGGTTTCCGGGAGGGTTCGAAAAGTCCCTCCTTGGGATCCACGTGCCGTCGAATTGGAATGCGTTGTGATAGGACGGAGAAACGCTAGAACATCGATGAAGCCAGTAAGACCCCCCATATTGGTTGGGTGCTTGAAGGATTGGGGCTAGAACCAAAAGAATGTTTTTACCTACTATCTCGACACAACTGAAACTCCCAAGCCATTCGGAGCTAGTCGGGTTTCGCTAATGACGAACGATGATGGCGCACCGAGATGGATGAGAATATGAATATATTTTTTAATAAGATACATCGTGCAAATCATCGCTGCATAATCATTTGCACTCGGATCCTGGCGATTCGCGTGACCATCTGGATTATAGTAAATGTTTCATACATTTATTCTTTGAAAGTTGGTATAATAAGTACTCTTGGAAAGGTAAATTGTTAAAACAAATCGACTAAAAACCAAATTTCGGAAAGAATGGCTGCGAAGAATAATAATAAAAAAAAAAACACGCTGGGAGCTCTATCCGCTTCGAGTAATAATATCTATACAAATCTTCGGTCAGAAACGCATCAAAATCGTTTGTTGTCTCCCTTCCTCGTGACCGATTTGACAGGCATCCTGCTGATGTGATGAGGCTGTGGCTATTGGAAAGCACTTGTCACCCTTGACAGTTTTAAGCGTTGCAACGGCAAGTCGTTCGAAACTTGTGTCCCTTACGTTTATTTTTTTAAGCTCACTCTCTTCGGATTTTTATTTAACAACAATTCTGTCCATTGCCTGGTTAGGGAGGATAGAAATTTTTCGTCGAATAGCCGAGGGATTGGATCATCATAGGTACTTGAAGGAGGTTCGCGGTTGGGAGAACGTTAAGGATTGATGCAACATGTCATACAACCAACGGAGAATATCAGCCTTGTGCCATGTCAGCAGTAATGATTATCCTCATCCATCCAGCATCCATCATTATCGTTTCGAAGTGGTTGGTTGGAAGCTTTAGAATTTGGTTTGGAATATCTGCATGATTGGAATAAAAGGCAGATGTGCGTTTTCTTCATGACTAAACTTTTAGATATAAGCATGCGGTTTCTTCCATCTAGAAATTTAATATAATTGTGTTAACAAACGTGTTGTGTTAAATTTTGTAGAATATAGTTTAAGTTTTGCATTATGCTTTTAAGAGTAGGCCATTCGTGGCAATTAAAAAACTAGATTTCACTTATTTGGTCCACAATGTGGGATTTTGAGATTTTGTTCGAGAGAAATATGAAAAACCAGTTTTTCATCAACAACTTTGGTGCCCTTCGGCCTATTTCTTTTGAATACAGTTTTCCTTAAAGCATAAACTATGACAAATATTTCATCCCGAGACTTAATTTCGATTAGCGTTAAGATAAAAATGTTATTAGGTTTCAAAAATGGGCTAACTTTTTAAAGGGTGGTATTCTTCAGTCGGGACGGTCGAACTTTTAACGCTTCATGGACAAAGATGAATTTGTGAAGCCTAATAGTTTCTTTATCTTATCTGCAATCGAAATATAGTCTTTGGATGAAAAATTTGTCAAAGTTAAGGCTTTCATAAAAACCGCGTTCAATAGAAATCGACCGAAGGGAACCAAAATTATTGATGAAAAACTTGTTTTTCATGTTTCTCTCGAACAAAATTTCTCTAAATCCCGTACAAACTTAAGGCTCGTTGGCGACCCCTTCCCGTGATCCGATCTAGCCCAAATTTGGCATGAGATCTTGTACTAGGCTTAGGAGAAATTTTAGCCTGCCTTTTTCAAAATTCGGGTCATTTGGGGCACTCTTATGGTCATAGATTCCCAAAAAAATTGTTATATGGCCATACTCCCCGTCCATTGTAAATAAATATCAAATTTTGAATCAATTTTGTATTTGTTTATTTCAATTGATGAACCAGTCAAAGCAGGGTCCCGTTTACTTTTTTAGTCAGTGAATGTGAATCTTAAATACCTAAAATTTACCTTTTTTCTAGGTGAATGAAACAAAGATAAAATTTAGCGTGGATGATGAGTGGAAAATAATCACCTATTCTTCTAGGTTAATTTTTACAATTTTTTTTTTATATCATCTGGTTGTGACTTTCGGATGCATTTGTAAAAGTTGAGCTACAAATATACGGAATTATCAACGTTTAGCGACAAAACTGAGTCGCTAACAAAAAACTAAAATTAAGTGTGTAAGAAAGCGTGTAGCATATAATCAAAAATTATCCATTACAAGATTCGGAACTCTGGCGGAAATCGACGGACAAAATTAAAAAGCGCCACCATCAAATGCTGCGGCAGAAATGCAACTATTCAGTAAAACACGCTAAGGAAAAAAAAAAGACAATTTATATTACACGCTCGGAAATAACTAGCAGTTTGAAGGTTCATTTGCACAACAAACACACTGAGGTCTTTCTCTACGTGGTCTTGGCTCTCCAGAGCTAGCACGGTTTCTTGGGTAGCAGAGTCGTCATTCGCTATTCAATGCTTTTTTCCTTTGGGGGCTGTTCAGAAATCACGTGGACTGAAAAATGAGATTTTAATTTCTGTATTGTCATTCTGTGCTTGAATTTTAAGAATTTTGTGAGAATCTTATTTGAAAGATAAAAATCTCGCACTTACTAATACCATCAAACTCTTTATGTTAACTATCAATCTATGGAGAAAATTTAATTAAAAACAATTGCGACTGGTGTTTCAGTAAAAATAGTCAGAGATTTCTTAATTTTTTGGATAATTTTTCAGAAATTCGAAAGACTCCCGAATAATGCATGATTTATTTGTTCCACTTACATTCCAGAATGATAAAATAAGACTTTGGGAAAAAATCTGTATTATGACATTAATCAAGATCCCATTCAAATAAATACTTGGCCACATCATCAAACCTCTTAATCACAATATCCTCAGCACTGTTCCCTGGAATTTGGAATCCATGATCAGGCTCAACGAGATATGCAATACAAATAAGTTATCTGTTTTATTTGATTATTTTTTTTAAATTGAGAAATCTGAATGCGCAAAAACGAGTCAGGTTTTCAATTAAATTCAGTCAGTGGCATAGCTATTCTCCATAAATTGGTGAAAGTATGGCAGAGTGCAGTTTGAAAATGTGTTCCAAAATTGAATAAAAGCATATTAGAGTGCATTTTAAACCCCCCGGAACGAGGGGTACAAGTGAAAAATTCAATTATCGAGAAATGTTAACCTTTTCTGTCAGTAGATGGTGTTAAGGTTTGTTAAAAGATTGTCCGTTTGCATGTATATGAAAAATTACAAGAGCTAGGTATCTTGGAATCTATTATTTTTGATATAATGCCTTTTTGCCGAGCACTGCTTGGAAATCCTAATCAGACCACAATGCAATGGTTAAAAATATGCATTCAAAGTTTCATTCTGACTAAATTAGCGTCCCAATAGTTCTATTTGGCCTTAGTAGTGTTGGTGACATTACCTTGGCCTTTTCATAAGCAATTTTTTTATTTTGGGAAATTAACCTCAAAATATGGCCAAGGTCGTCTGCTTGCTGTTTTATTATTGTACTGTAGTGTCTGTAGGTTTTATAGCGGTTGAGGTATAAAGTTTATTCAAAAATTGGTTAGCATGTACCAAAAGGATAAATTTACAGTGATTTGCGGGTAAAGGGTGATACGGTCAAAATTTGATCAATAACAACTTGACGTATTTCTTTTAATTTTGCATTTAAAAAACCTGAAAACCCCTCATTATGAAGGTGTGTGTGTGTGTGTGTAGAATGTTGCTCCTATTTTGATTGAAGAATTCACTCTTCAGTTGTCAAAATGCCGTCCAAGGAAGAAGAGCAGCGTATCAAAATTTTGCTCGCGCATCGCGAAAATCCGAGCTACTCACACGCAAAGCTGACAAAATCGCTAAAATTTGCCAAATCAATCGTTACAAATGTAATTAAAGGGTTTTAGGAACGTTTGTCGACAGCCAAGAAGTCTGGATCGGGAGGAAATCGAAAAACGGAAGCCGCTGAGACGACAAAGAGAGTTGCCGGTAGTTTCAAGCGAAACCCTAACCTCTCTCTCCGAGATGCCGCAAATAAGCTGGGTGTATCGTCTACAACCGTGCATCGAGCTATAAAACGAGCCGGACTATCGACGTATAAGCAGGTATTGACGACCAAAGCGCGATCTCGGAGGCTGTGCACGACGATGCCGACGAAGTTTGACTGCGTGGTAATGGACGACGAAACCTATGTCAAAGCCGACTACAAGCAGCTTCCGGAACAGGAGTTTTAAACGGCAAAAGGAAGGGGAAAGGTAGCAGATATTTTCAAGCACATGAAACTGTCAAAGTTCGCGAAGAAATATCTGGTTTGGCAAGCCATCTGTACCTGTGGCTTGAAAAGCAACATTTTCATAGCTTCCGGGACTGTCAACCAAGAAATTTACGTGAAAGAGTGTTTGAATATACGTCTGCTGCCTTTCCTGAAGAAACACGGTTGTTCCGTGCTGTTTTGGCCGGATCTGGCATCTTGCCATTACGGTAAAAAGGCCATAAAGTGGTACGCCACCAACAACGTGCAGGTGATTCCCAAGAACAAGAACCCTCCCAACACGCCAGAGCTCCGCCTAATTGAGAAATACTGGGCTATTGTTAAGCGGAACCTAAAGAAGACCAAAAAATTGCTAAGGACGAGCAGCAGTTCAAGGCAAACTGGCTTTCTGTGGCGAAGAAGGTGGACAAGGTGGCTGTACAAAATCTGATGGCCGCGGTTAAGCGTAAGGCCCAGCAATTCGAATTTGGAAAAGCGGAAGAGTAACGGAATAATTTTTCCTGAATTTTATACTAATTAAACTTGAAAAAGAAATTTTATTCGATTTTTTTTAATAAACGATTTCATCAATTTACACGCGTTTTCCCTTGACCAAATTTTGACTGTATCACCCTTTATGCAAGAGTTTCACAGTTCTGATGTGTCCGATACAATTAAGAGTGCTGGGAAATTTTTTTTCCATGTTTTCATCCAATAACAAATCAGAGAAGTGTTATCAAATGATGTTAGTTGTAGATCATTTTCACAACTTTCCCTCTTATTCGACTGTGAAGCGTAAAAGAATTCATAGTACCTAACATTAACTTCAATCAGAGTCGAATACACTTCAGGACAGTCATGGATAATAGAAAACCAATAAATGCTCTTTAAGCTCAAATTCTTCTATTACATCTTCCTTCTATTCTCAAAATACCTAAAGTTGACTGTGTTCGGTACTTATTATTAGCGCACAATCAAAGTGACAATCATTTCAACGATCCGAACAAACTCCTTCTACTATCTCGACCTCTGCAAAGCGGCCGATTGACCAAATCAAGTGTTGATATTAAGTTGTAATCCTTAACCATGCGCGGATCTACGGGGGGGGGGGGGTGATGGGGGTGATCACCCCCCCCCCAGGCGGAAAAAATAAATCATCATTAAATTAGTCACACATTTTTTTAACTCAATTCAGATGAAATATAACTTTTTTCATGTGTCAAAATATCTAAACTTTGACATTACCATTTTTACGCGTACATAAGAATTCAATAGCTGCTTAAAAATATGCTTGAATTGAGTAATACATAAACAGTATGCGCATGTATAACTTCGTGTTGGCCTCGGGCGGCGAAAAGGATAAAGCTTGCACCTCACTCTTTAAGGAATTCCCTTATGCATGACAGCAGATTGGTTTTCTTTGTAACCGATATCCAGAGTTGTTGTAAGCGCCAGTACAAGAAATGTCGGTTGATAGTGACTAATTCTGAATGATTTCTTGAAAAGGCCTAAAAGAAACCAACATTTATTTTCAAGTTGATCATAAAGTGATTTCTTATTGCGGTTACTGGGAAAATTTCTAATCGCGCGACGGTAGCCTTCCGTGCGGTAGGCTAGCCGGAGCAGTAAACACAGTTAAAAAAATCACTCTTATTCACTAATTTCATTGAAAAGTTAAGAAGTAAATTCTTGAATCAATCTTCAAATCATTATTTTGCAAGAGAGGACACATGAAGTCATCGGAATGAAATATTATTATTCTTAGTATTCATGGAGATTAATTACGAGACAAAACAAAAAACAATCTACATTATTGAAAACACATTTTTCCATAGCCTGAGAATTAACGAATTTGGCATGACGAAGATTTTTGATGCGATAAATGCGTCTTTGATACTTTATATGCAAGCTTTATATGCAGGTCGAATTCAATTATGTTGTCGTAAAATGTAACAAATCGTATATGAGAAGTTAAAAAAAGGAGTTGTGTACGGTGAATAATCTATTAAGGTACACCGGGGTAAGTAGGGACGCGGGGTAAGTGGGGACGGTGGCTATTAAAACAATACTGTGAACTATTTTTTCAAACTTTAAATGCAGAATGTTAAATTTACTTGTAATCTATCCAATAACTGTAAAAGAGATACGGTTCCGACAATTGCGGATGTTTACGGTGACTTTTTGTAAATTTTCTATTTTTAACTACGATGTGGAGTTGATGTGCATCATTTTCAATCACAAATTTCTCGTAAACTAGCTGGCTCTTGACGAAAAACTCTACATTGAAACAATCCTTACATTCCAAACAACCAGTTAGGAAAAGAAACGACGGGTAAAAATTGCGAAAAAAGGGTTTATTTGCAAAAATCTAAAATTGTGTCTCCAAACCCTACCTGGGGTAAGTGGGGACGGCTTTATACATACTTGATGTTTACGCATTTTTTCAATTTTATCTTCTTCATTCAATACAATTTAGCTTTATTTAGCATTCAGATCATGAAAAGTTGATAAAAGTACTTGTTTTTTTTCTAAAATAAGTATATATTTTCGATAATATCGGATTACACACAATAATCATTGAAAGATGCCTTATTAATAGTACCATGATCTTTTTTCAAAATTTCGGACGATTCGAGCAATAAATTAACGTATTCAACCAAAAAAACACACATTGAAAATTTCCTGAAAAATCAAAGGGAAACTCTACCGTCCCCACTTACCCCATAAAGCGGGGTAAGTGAAGACACCAGCCGTCCATAACAATTTACGTGATAACTTTTTTCGCTTTGCGTCTATCAAGCTCATCTCTTCAGCATTTGTGAACAACATGTTCTGCATCACATTGAATGCGATTTTATCAAAAATGATCCACTGCTGAATTTTTAATGATTTTTTAAAGTTGAACTATACGAAAAACCGTCCCCACTTACCCCGGTGTACCTTATAGGAAATAATACCATTCGCATCGCAAAAAATTGGACTGCGCACTCATAACTGCGAAATTTGTGCAATCTGTCGAATCAGTATAAAGTCTGACGGTTTTCTACACGCTAACCGCTTTTCAGTTAAACTTTATACGGATAACTCCGACTGCAAAACATAGCCCGAAATCCAACATTCAATGAATGATCGCTACCGTGTCGTCGAACTCTAAACTTATTTAAACAACTACAGGTTTTCATTTTTTTTTCGTGAATTTGTCCGCTGATTGAACCCATCGCAAACAGGTTTTTTTTAATATTCATTTTTCCGTGATTTTGACCGCTGATTGACCAAGCTCAAGGCAAACACAATTTTTTGTTTTATAAACAATAGATAATCCGATAATAATATTTGGTATACATGTTTGTTTGACAACTTTTTATTAAATCATCATTCAATGTTTTCCGCTTGTTCATCCGATTTAATTTCAGTCGATAAATAATCCTTATGTAGAACAATGCTCATTTTTTTCTTGAATACTGTAATTTTTTTTACAGTGGTACCCTACGGGAGCCCAAATCAGCTATCGCAGAAATAGAAAAAAAGAGTGGATCAGCAATATTTACGCATGTTTACCATACTTCATGGTTTTCTTAAAAAAATATTTTATTGGGTCCACAGATGAAAATTTTCAATAATTGTTTTATTTTCGGCTAGAGATATTTATGACGTGATTCTGATCTTTTCAGTAACACTTTTTAACTGTGGGAAAATAACCTCAAAAGTGATCATGTCCTTGAACGGATATCAACGTTTTGTTAACTAAAATTTTGGAGGTTATTTTTCCTTTTCTAATTCATATACGTAGGCAAGTGTGCGTAAGAACTGTCAAAAAAAAACTCTATAGTTAATATTATTTCCAGATGTAGCAGCCGAAAATCTGATTGATCAAACTTTGCAGACATCCGGATCTGCTGCCGTTAGTCTCTGCTTTCAGGAACATGCATGCCACATTGCCACCGAAGATCATGAAAGCATCGATATTAGGATTGTTCGATCTTAGGGAAAAGATCGATCTCCAAGATCGATTCAGATGAACGGTTCTGTAATCGATCCATCTAAAAAATCGGAGCATGAAGATCGATCTCCGATTAATCGATCTTTCTCGTTTGTAATAAAATGGCACCACTGTTTATTAAAAACATGCTAAAAAGGCACAAACTTTCAAATTTGTGAATTCCATCTACATATGGAAACAAAAATTCAAGAACTTTTATGTAAGGTGAACGGGAGTTAAGGCAGAAACACAATACAGCGTCGGTCGTCGGTCGTGTTTAAAAACAATACTGATCCAAATCCAAATATCTCGGAAACGCTTTGATATTTTAAAGTAATGTACTGACAAGAAATATTCAAGAGATTAAAAGAAATTATTTCAAAGTATTTTTATTAAGATTTTATAATGTATATGAGAGATATCGAATAAAATATGCGGAAAAAATCTCAAATTTAATTTATATATTTTTTTGAAAAGAATATTTTTTGAAAAACTGCTGTTATTTCTTATGATTCTAGCAAATTTTTAATTCTTGATAAATCACAAACACCTTCCTGCACTCAATTCAGAAGGTTTCAAAATAATTTACAAATAGTTTATTTTTATTTATTTGGTGTTCCGTCTCCCGACATAACCTGATGAATAATATTTCTCCAATTCACACGGTTCATGGCAACCGTTCTCCAACTTTTCGGGCAGCCCACATTCGCCAGCTCATGCTCCACTTGGTCTAATCAAAAATTTCTAAAATTATCTTTCAACTGATCATGAATGCTAAATCAAAAAAAAAATCGCCTCAACCAGTAATCGAACTTGAGTTCTTCAGATTTAAACTCAAGCTGTAGCTCTAAAGTTCAGTTGACTTCATCAAATGAAATATGCTGCTAGATTTTACGGCAGAAAACGCTCATCGTGCCCCGATTGGTTGTGCTTATACTGCCCCTACAGTGACTGATTTTCAGATTTCGGTTCAAAAGTTTTAAACGTCTATTTTTACTTTGTTCAAGTTCCATCCAGTTAGGAAATTTACTTTTTTAGTGTCTGAACACGAAACAATGATGTAACTCACATATTATAGCTGTTTCCTAAGGTTAAATCAGCGTCCTTCTTAAGGTGGCCGTTATGCCCTTATTTCCTCTAAATGAGAAAAAAAGATCGAAAGATCGAATCGAAAATAAACCGATCTAATTGATTTTTCCTGGCCGAAGAATCGATCCAAAAAATCGAAAATCAGAGTTGAAAAGATCGATCTTCCAAGGATCGATCCAAGATCGACCAATCCTAATCTATATGTTTTCAAGTTTTACTACTACTCCACAGTGATCAGATGTTCGCATCTGCTGCAGACCCGTTAGTCTATGAAATAGAAATAGGTGCTGTTTACTCAACTATTGATGATATCTCAAAGCTTAACGTTTTAAACTAGACACTAGGTACCTCCACCACAATGCTTGTTTCCATACTCCGAGCATTTGAAAAGTCGAAGTGCTGAAAAAGAAAAACTATGCGCAAGTGCAATGCATTTGGAAACATTCAAAAGTTGGCTAGTTTTTTTTTCCAAAACTGAGCAAGGTTATTTTTGTAAAGTCTGTCCGCTCTTTGTAGTCAACCTCACTGGTGGAGTTAATAAAACTGATCAATTGTTAAATTTTGTTACTAAGCCACTGACATGTTTTTCAAAACTCATAGCAAAAGAAACGCTGTAAGTATTCGATAAGATTCAAAAAGACGAATCTATTCAGCAAACCTCTTTAAAAAAATTAAATATAATGATTAGCAATCTACATTTTATTTGTCTAGATACTTGCTTATTTGTGTTTTAAATGTTTTATTGTTTTAAATTGTTTTTGACTCACGTCTTCAAATTGATATTTTAATGAAACTTCAAGATAAAATTATATAAAATTATTGAATAAATGCATTGATGGGTTTCGATAAGTAATGAAGCAGCATACGGTTTAAAATTAAAACTCAAAAGAGAAAATATTTCGATTAAAAATAATTGGAACTTGTGTAATTTACTTTTTTTCCGAATATTGTAATAGTTTCAACCATAAAACCAGAGATGCTCATTTGAGTAAGTTGAAATCATACCAAATGATTTATTTTTTACTGAAAAGAAATAAAGTACGATTTTCAAAATTAAATTGCTCATGGATACCAATCTGATAAAAATAAACAAATGGCCATTTTATGTCCCCAAATAGATAAATAAACCTAAATTCAACTTAATACCAGTGAAAAAAAACATTTGTCTGCGTTTTGCCTAAGACTAAGCCAGCCACAAACATATTTACAGAATTCTTTCAACAAACTTTTTTTTAAATTGTCTTTAACATTGTTTACATGCTGCTGAATTTTCTTCATCTTTATCATCAACATTTTTGCTGTCAAAGTTTTTATTTTTTCCAATCACTCAAAAAATTTGGCCATATTTATTGAAAATTTACCAAATCACCCCCCCTAAGATCAATCTCTAGATCCGCGCCTGTCCTTAACCCTTTCCATAAATTAAGAAACCCCGAACGGCCACGCACCGTATTAATTGCCATTGTCTTGCGTCAGCTAGTTTCCAATTTTATTTTATGACCCGCAACGCCGTCGCCGTCGGCCCTGGTTCCTTGAGAAGATTTCGCGAAAAGTTCACGTGAGCGTAGCCATAAATTTCGCGAGCCAAATGTCACATGTCTCCTACCTCTTACCTTTCCCGCTCCATCCGTTTAAAAAAAAATCCTCATCCAATTTGGGTTCGAAATTCACAAAGTTTCGCGATCCACGTTGTGCTGCAGCTTTTCGCTTTTACCGCCAGGTGAGGGAACTGCACTGAATGATGAAGGAATCCATTCAACAAAACGGTCGGTGTTGATGGCAAATTGATGTAACGGCAATTTGGAACATTCGCGCCCCGGACGGACAGCATCCGATAGGTTGATTAGAAATACAAATCACATCATTGCGCGAGCGCCGCCGACTACGGTGACCTAAAAAAAATGAAGATCTCTAGGCCAGCAGCGGTCGGCAACCTGCGGCTTATTTGTTAAAATAAGACATCTGAAAATTGCGAAGAATCTTTAAATAGCTCTCGCGGTATGAAGTACTTTAGGCGCGGGACTTTAGGCTAACAACCTACTGCTCCTGATATCTTTTATTGTTACAGAAACTGAGAGAAGAAATAACCGAATTGGAACTTTGGCAACGACTTTTAGCATGAAAACACGGACTAGAATTGGAACTTGGAATGTTTTGACCCTTGCCCAGCCAGGAAAGCTGGCTCAACTTGCTAGAGAAGCTAGCCGCCTCAAGCTAGAGATATTGGGACTGAGCGAAGTCCGTTGGCCTAACACTGGAGAACACAAGACACAGTCCGGGCAAGTACTGCTTTACTCTGGCATACGAGGAGAACACGCTACTCGGGAACGAGGAGTTGGTTTCCTGTTAAGTCCGCAGGCCCATGCGGCCCTCATAAGATGGGAACCGATAAACGAAAGAATAATCGTAGCCAGATTCAGAACACGGGTTAGAAACCTTACAATGGTCCAGTGTTATGCGCCAACTGACGTTGCCGATTTGCAGGAGAAAGAGCAGTTTTACAGTCAATTGAACAGCGTGGTTGAGAGAATTCCGAAGGGTGACATTCAAATCCACTTAGGCGACTTCAACGCAAAGATTGGCTCCGATAATCAGGACTTTGAGCGCATCATGGGGCGCCATGGCCTAGGACAGATGAGCGAAAACGGAGAGCTGTTTGTAGAATTTTGTGGCAACAACAACATGGTGATCGGTGGATCGCTCTTCCCCCATCGACCAGCACATAAGGTCACTTGGGTATCCCGAGATGGCCGAACAGAAAATCAAATTGACCACATCTGCATCAGTCGAAAATGGAAAAGGAGCCTTCTTGATGTCCGCAACAAACGAAGCGCAGACATTGCATCTGACCATCACCTCGTCCTTGGCGAGATACGACTGAGAGTTGCGCGTGTCCAACGGCGCGAGGAGAAAGTCGGGTGTCGATACGACGTCCGCCGGTTGGAGAATCCAGAGGTGAAAAGGGCATACGTTGAACAGCTAGAATCCCGAGCCTCGGAGCTGCCGACAGACGGAACAGTCGAAGAACAGTGGTGTGGAATCAAGAATGCCTTTATCACGACGAGCCATGGTACTCTCGGTAAAGTTTGTGGAAGACGAAGTGAATGGATGTCGGATGAAACCTGGAGGATGATCGATGATCGGAGAAAGGCGAAAGTCGGAATTGAGCAGGCATGTACCGGGTCAGCCAAAGCAGCCGCCCGCTTACGATATGCGGAGCTGGAAAAGGCAGTTAAACGAGCTTGTAGACGAGACAAGAGAGCCTGGACAAATTCCCTAGCCGAAGAGGGAGAAAGAGCCGCCGTCATTGGAGATATCCGATTATTATATGATATTTCTCGCCGCCTTAGTGGTGCAAGGACTAATGCAAGCAGAGTTCCGATAATCACTCGGAAGAAACGCTCATGATAGGTTTCTAGTTGGAAAAATTCAAAGCCGAATGCTGCTGCCTGTAGTTCCCTGAGAGTCGACAGAACGACAATGCGAAGTCAATGTAAACAAGATTCAAAAGCGAGAGTGGATTCGCATCAAAGTCGATCTCTCAGGCTCACTACCTGGTGTATCAGAAGTGATTGAGACACTTACTGATACAAGATCCAATTCGAAAATCCACTCACTCACTCACTCAAACTCAATCAATGTGGCCTTGCATCGGTTCATACTGCCTGCCTACTTTCTGCCATAGCGCAGATACTTATGTACATATATACTGCCTGCCTGTTTGAATGGCTATTTTGATCCTCCGCAACAACAGCAACAACAAAGCAAGATGTTTTAGGCAGACAGCATTCGATCATCGATCAGTAAATGAATGAGTGAGTGAGTGAGTGATCAAGAAAAGTTATTGAGCGAAAAAAGAAACTGAAAATCAGGTAGCTCCTCAATCAGTTGAGAATTCCAACTGGAGAAGGATCGTCTCTCTTTCAAATTTTGTTTCTTTGATTCTCGGAGCAGCGCTGTCGAACACAATCTTTGCCCCGCTGGGAGATAAACAAACCGACAATTTAGTTTTTGCTTTCGCTGTTGAAAACGTATCAGTGTCTCTCATGAAAATTGAGTGATATTCGGAACACTGAATGCAAGAATGCCGCTGAAAAACCGAGCAGGTCAGCTGCTGACAGATCGAACAGATCAGCTCAAGCGTTGGACTGAGCATTTTGATCAACTTTTTCGAGTTACAAATAGCAATGGCCAACAGAACCCGCAGCTCGAGGCGCCCACAGTAAGTCGCATTAATGGCGTCAACTCGGAAGCGCCCTCGCTGGCTGAAATAGAAGCGGCAATCAAGGACATGAAATCCAACAAAGCGCCTGGAATCGATTGCATTCCTGCTGAAATGCTGAAAGCCGACCCTGCCTTGTCAGCACAAATGTTGCACCGTCTATTCGCTGACATTTGGGATACTGCAACATTCCCGGCCGACTGGATGCAGGGTATCCTCGTAAAGGTCCCAAAGAAAGGAGACCTAACAGAGTGCGGTAACTGGCGTGGCATAACTTTGATCTGTACAACCCTCAAAGTACTCTGCAAAGTGATCCTGAACAGGATCCAGGAGAAAATCGACGCTACACTCCGACGGCAACAAGCTGGATTCCGATCCGGACGATCATGTGTGGACCACATCACAACGCTACGAATAATACTGGAACAAATCAACGAATTCCAGGACTCTCTTCTGCTGGTGTTCGTTGATTTCGAAAAAGCATTTGACCGACTGAACCACGAAAACATCTGGGCTGCTCTTAGACGACGAGGGGTCCCAGAGAAACTAGTCCATCTCATCGAAGCACAGTACGAGGCATTTTCGTGCAAGGTCTTGCACGACGGTGTCTTGTCCGAACCAATCCCGGTAACTGCTGGAGTGAGACAAAGATGTATTTTGTCACCGCTGCTTTTTCTCATCGTAATGGATGAGATCTTGACTGGATCGATTGACTGTAGACCAAACCGAGGATTGCCGTGGAATCCTTCAACCATGGAGCAACTGAACGACCTTGACCTGGCAGACGATATTGTTTTGCTCGCCCAAACACAACAAGACATGCAGAGCAAACTCGACGACCTCACCGAAAGCTCCAAGGCAGCAGGTCTCAAAATCAATGTCGGAAAGACCAAGTCGATGGAAATCAATACAGAAAATCGTTCCAATTTCGTGGTAGCTGGACAACAGGTTGAGACAGTGGAGTGCTTCCAGTATCTTGGTAGCCAGATTACGCCTGATGGTGGGACCAAGAAGGACATCGAGACCCGGATCAGAAAAGCCCGATTTGCGTTTGCGAGTCTCCGAAACATCTGGCGGTCACGCCAGATCTCTCTACGAACTAAGATCCGAATCTTCAACTCAAACGTCAAATCCGTATTGCTGTACGGGTGTGAAACTTGGTGCACATATGCGGTGACGACGCGAAAACTGCAAGTTTTTGTGAATCGCTGCCTGCGGAACATCATCCGCGCTTGGTGGCCTGGCAACTGGATCTCAAACGTTGAACTTCATCGCCGGTGTCATCAAAAGGCGCTAGAAATCGAGATTCGGGAACGTAAGTGGAGATGGATTGGGCACACGCTGCGAAGAGATGAAAACGAGATTTGCAGAGAGGCGCTTGACTGGAATCCAGATGGGCATCGAAGAAGAGGCAGGCCCAAAAGCTCGTGGCGGCGAAGTCTAGCCGCTGAAATCCGCACAGTTGACGAGAACCTCGGCTGGCAGCAAGTGAAGACGCTGGCTCCGGATCGCCAGCAGTGGAGATCTTTTATCTCAGCCCTATGCGCCGGTCAATCGGCGCTGGACCCTTAGGTAGGTAGGTAGGTATGAAGTACACGGTGTAAGTTGCTTGAGCACTCAGTGGGAGGAGAACTGTACAGAACCAAAAATTTAAACATCAACCCAAGTAACAGGGCCTTCAACATTATTGAATACTTTTACCGTCCTTTTAGAAGACGTTGAATATTCCTTCCCTTAAAGGTTCTGAATTCCAAAGTGCCGGCTCCAAAATTTCCTCAGAATTTCGGTTTTATAGCTCGCGGAGCGGGTTAGGCCAGCCTCTTCTTCGTTGTAGGTAGCCTCCTTCACTTCGTGAACCTAGCGTTTCTTGTACGGCTATTAATACCAGATCCTCCATAATCATAGTGTGTGCAGTCTCAACTGACACATCCATGTCAGTAGGGGTCTTCCGGAAAGTAGATAGTCGGACGATATGTCTGCATGATCAGTGTGAAAACATCTTGCACCGATATCTGTGGGAAAGATGAGTATCCGCATGAAAAGAGTTGAGCTTCAGATAACCCACTATATTTACATCCGTGCCGCCCATAAAAATAACTGTTGCAGGACATACGATATCTTTTTAATAGCAGCTGAAATATTCAGCGTATTAGACGAAAATCGCTTAAGTTCTGGTAATAATGACAAATATCGTATTCAGAGCGCATAAAGTTATCGATTCAATGGCTTGGATTAAGCCAAACTGCCATAATCCAAAGAGTATTTAGCGTCTTGTTAGAAGTGTTGCATTCTTGAATCTTATACCGTATTTGTTTTCTCCCCTCATTCAGTGTTCCACCGTACCCGATGAAAACAAACCAAAATCGTCGCCAGTGTATTGCTACCTCAGTCACTCACACGCTCTCTCGCAACACTGACAAAATTTACGGGGCACTACCGCCAGATGGCAGTGCAACATCAGGTCAAAACCAGTGCAACACTGTCCGAATAAACAAACATTTTGACAGCATGTAGTTGTGAATCACTGCAACCCTCGGCATAAACTAATACGGTATTAGTTACGGAGGAGCAGCCTGGAACTTTGTCCTAGAGATGTAGTTTCATGTCAGTGGATACAGCTTTTATCATCATGGCCCTGGTATCCATCGACATCATCCAGGCGGAGTGCAAGTTTATGTTCAAGGTTCAATGTAAATGCTCATGTGTCAGAAACAATGGGACGCATCGACCGACGCACAGACAAATCCTGCGAATTTCAGTCTGGGTGGATCGAAGAAATTATGGAGAGGTTAACTTCCGCCTGACGCAGTTTCTTTTGGGCCATTGGTGCTTCGTGCAATACCTTCACCCGTTCAAGCTTATCGAAATGAGTGGATACGGAGGAATTTCCCGAACATGTAATTTGATTTCCTCAGGTTTAGGTCAAGTTGTATACAACTTATTTCTCTAAATGTTGTAAAAGCTCAAACCGAGATAATACGTGGCCTAATGCAGGTTGAAATAAATTTAATTGCTACATGGGACGTTTTGGGCTTCGTATGATAGATTGATTCAAATAACACGATCTTAGGGCGCGGTATAACCATAATCTGGACTCATACGTGTGGTGAAACTTGGAAGGTCTCACGTATTTAGCAACGATCTTTTCTTTGGCAAGCGGAAGTACTTGTACTTAGTGGTTGTAGTATCCCAATCAGATATTCCAGGATGTAAACATTCCTAAGAGAGTGGTTGATGCCACGGACGCGATTTTTCGACGTATCAGCACGATCCTCGGCCAGAATCCGTTACTGGCAGTCATGGTAAAGATGAAATTCGGGATTCATCGCATTAAATTTCAACCAACAAATTATTTCGACACTCTCAAACAACTTAACTTTGACGGCGCGGTACTGGCGCGCTTCAAAGTACGCGGGTGTTGATAGACATGAGTCGAATCGCTTATTTAGCGATATAAACGACAGCCAAACATACTTATTGCAAACTTCAATGAATGAGTATCCAAAATTGTCGCAAAGTCGCATACTAACATCAAACGAACTGTTACATCTAGTAAATCGGGACTATATTACTTCTTCATATAGTACTGAAGCTGCAGGAATATTTGATAAGCTGACACGCTGCGGTTTTGTTTTGGAAAGTCTGAGATATATTGGCTTACTACCAGCCTTAAGGGTAAATCCTGTATTGCCAGCGAAAGAAGAAGGAGTGGAGAACGTCCTTAATAGATCATACGGCTGAAGCTACAAAGTTTGGTAAAGTTAGTGCCGCGAGGACAGGAGGACCTGCGTACACTTGGAGTATTTGAGCGACGAGTGTTAAGAACCATCTTTGGCGATGTGCAAGAGAACGGAGTGTGGAGGTGAGAGCTGAAACACAAGCTCGCCCGACTCTACGAAGAACCCAGTATCCAGAAGGTGTTGAAGGCTGGTCGGATACGCTGGAAAGGACGTGTTACGAGAATGCCGCACGACTGCCCTGCAAAATAGGTGTTCGCTACGAATCCCGTTGGAACAAAACCAGCAGAGGCGCAACGAGTGAGGTGGTTAGACCAAGTGGAGCGGGATCTGGCGAATGTGGGGTGTCCGAGAAATCGAAGAACGGTTGCCATAAACCGAGTGAGTTTTAGGAATCATGTTCGTCAAGTTATGTCGTGAGACGTGAGAAACGATGTTTTTGGACTGCTACCTCACGGGCAGAATACCGGCCATTGTGCCATAACGAGAAAGGTCAGTGCTTGAGCTTTCAGAAGAGAAATGGGGATTTGAGTCGTCGAGGTAAGATAGATGACATAAATGAACATTCCCCTAGAGGTCCTTTTTTATGAGTATTCCGAGCAGCGCAGTAGTTGTGGGATGACCTCCCCTTCAAAGTCAAGTTATACTTCGGTTCTGAATGCTTTCAAGGTCAGGTACGCATTGTGGATTTTAGAACGCCGGAAGATTACGCGAACATATCATATTTCTATCCATTATTTGCATGAAATCAGGATGTGGTCATTCGGCGTGCCTTACGAAGGTGAACATGTTATCGGGAATGTGGCATCCTAGATATGTCCTGCCTCTTACAGCCATAAGAGAGTGTTAGAAAGGCAGCTCTCAATATAAGCGATAGCAATCGCTAGCAATACTGACCCTCTAAGTGTCTAGTTATCGATAATGTCAGGTTATGTCAAACCCAAAAAAAAATCAATAAAAAATTAATAAATATTGTTTAACCTGAAAAATGGGTTCAGTTGACCACTTTTGGGATAAAAATGTGTCCATGTACACTTTTCTATTATTTGGTAAAATCTATGATGAGTGTCGTGCAATATGTTTTACGATTTTAACGAATATTAATTCAGGAATTCACTCAGAAACGTCTGTCTCTCACAAGAATAGATCAATGACTGATTTTTGTTTTATTTACACGTCGCAACTTCTCTTCCAGTGTTGCCACAATTTTTTTTATTTGCAATTGGTATAGGGCCTGCTAAAAAGAATAAAGCTTGCTCTTTACTCTTACACAGATTTCCATAAGAATGACAGCTAATTGGAATGAAATTGGTGTGAAGGCTATTGCTTTCTCTGTTTAACACACGAGAAATCGTATACCCGGGTTGCGAGCGCGCCCATCGCCCTTGTGCTGAGAAGGCTTTCTATTTGACTATAGGTTCTATAATAACTATTAATTTCAACCACAAAAACAATAAGTTTTTTAGCTTTCATATTATGAAATGTTTATGTTCAACTTTCCGATTACAAGTTGCCGACACCTGTTCTATGCAGCAGCCGGGCAGGTTTGCATTCACAAATCGACTTAAGTCCAGATCCTGAGCCGAAGTTGTCGGCACAACAGACCCCGCTTACAAATTGAATTAATGTTTTAAATTATTCATAAAAGGTTGTAATATTTCTCCGAGATCGAGTGCGAGTGTGTTGTAGGTTGGCTGAAAATCTTCGTCCCCAACATACATAGGAACCTATCTGCTGTGGTGGGGCGTTTGGTTTGAATCTCCAAGAAGCTACCGCGCGTGTCGCCATCGCTGTGCGTATTAGATAGGTCTAGCGCATTGTGGGATTATCTTCTCTGGTATACAGAGCTTGTGCGAGTGGATGCCTTCGATCATCGGCGGATTGTTTTGCGATGGTAGCCTTATTTGCCAGGTTTCCCGCCAAAATGTGCGCGGACCGTACGTGATCCACCACTTCAAGACTGCAAGCCCATCTCGCTCTCGTTGGAAAGGTTATTAAAAAGAAATAAACACGGTGTTCGACAAATGGGATATGATTTATTGCGCCGTAATTGGATGGCATCACAGAGACGATGATGCCGCGCTCGGTGAAACATAATAAGATGTTAGAGATGCTGACAGGAGATGAACAGGGTGAAGTGTGGTAAACTTTTGACATTTGAAAAAAAAGGGCTATCGAATGATTTTGAATCAGTGTTAAAAATACCTTATGAGACAACATCAAAACTTTTAAAATGTTCAATGAATACAATTATATTTTCAGACGTTGCGGACCAAGTACGAGATTATCGTTTTTTTCGCTTGCTGCCAGTGTTCCAGCTAAGATTAAATCGTAATAAAAATCATAATCCAAATCGAATATTAAGACTTTTTCAATATCCATCGTAAACAAGTTGGTATTGAGTGATTTCCTATCATTCATTTACGACAAGCTTTGCCCAAAAAAATTGAATCGGATAGCAGTTTAGTCAATTCGTTAATATGTCTACAAAAAGTTGGGGATATGCTTATTAGACATTTACTAACGATTTGAGTGGACTGATTTACGATAAATGGTCCATCAATTGAAATTCTATCCGATCTCTTCCTTTCTTCCATTGACCGGTTCTTAAAAAGAAAATCTCACTTATAGCCTGGATCGTATCTTATCAACTGATGAGTGGGCATCATGGTAAGATACCGGACTGCGAACTCGGAGGACTGGAGTTCAAATCTCGGTCGGGGATTTTTTTTTGATTAACTCAAATTACTTGAAATCGTATGTTTTGCAATTCGTAGTGAAATCTTTACGCTAGAATCATGTCATTGTAGATACATCGTAAGTTTAATACAATCTTTTCATCTGGTATAATTGTTTGAATAATTCTGTTGTTCCTGCGATATACCTCCTTAATTGTTTGCTGGGGTGTTATATTTAGGAGCACAACTGAAATATTATACATTTATCTATTAATATTGAATTTATTAATAATTGAATTTAATATTAATAATATTGAAATCGTATTCAACAAAGCTTATCCAACGCTTCCGGTAATTCAAAGGTGCTAATATTGTCAAATTTATCAAGAGTCAAGAATCAAGAGTCAAGAGTCAAGAGTCAAGAGTCAAGAGTCAAGAGTCAAGAGTCAATACTCAAGAGTCAAGAGTCAAGAGTCAAGAGTCAAGAGTCAAGAGTCAAGAGTCAAGAATCAAGAGTCAAGAGTCAAGAGTTAAGAGTCAAGAGTCAAGAGTCAAGAGTCAAGAGTCAAGAGTCAAGTGTCAAGTGTCAAGTGTCAAGAGTCAAGAATCAAGAGTCAAGAGTCAAGAGTCAAGAGTCAAGAGTCAAGAGTCAAGAGTCAAGAGTCAAGAGTCAAGAGTCAAGAGTCAAGAGTCAAGAGTCAAGAGTCAAGAGTCAAGAGTCAAGAGTCAAGAGTCAAGAGTCAAAAGTCAAGAGTCAAGTGTCAAGAGTCGAGAGTCAAGAGTCAAAAGTCAAGAGTCAAGAGTCAAGAGTCAAGAGTCAAGAGTCAAGAGTCAAGAGTCAAGAGTCAAGAATCAAGAGTCAAGAGTCAAGAGTCAAGAGTCAAGAGTCAAGAGTCAAGAGTCAAGAGTCAAGAGTCAAGAGTCAAAAGGCAAGAGTCAAGAGTCAATAGTCAAGAGTCAAGAGTGAAGAGTCAAGAGTCAAGAGTCAAGAGTCAAGAGTCAAGAGTCAAGAGTCAAAAGTCAAAAGTCAAGAGTCAAGAGTCAAGAGTCAAGAGTCAAGAGTCAAGAGTCAAGAGTCAAGAGTCAAGAGTCAAGAGTCAAGAGTCAAGAGTCAAGAGTCAAGAGTCAAGAGTCAAGAGTCAAGAGTCAAGAGTCAAGAGTCAAGAGTCAAGAGTCAAGAGTCAAGAGTCAAGAGTCAAGAGTCAAGAGTCAAGAGTCAAGAGTCAAGAGTCAAGAGTCAAGAGTCAAGAGTCAAGAGTCAAGAGTCAAGAGTCAAGAGTCAAGAGTCAAGAGTCAAGAGTCAAGAGTCAAGAGTCAAGAGTCAAGAGTCAAGAGTCAAGAGTCAAGAGTCGAGAGTCAAGAGTCAAAAGTCAAGAGTCAAGAGTCAAGAGTCAAGAGTCAAGAGTCAAGAGTCAAGAGTCAAGAGTCAAGTGTCAAGAGTCAAGAGTCAAGAGTCAAGAATCAAGAGTCAAGAGTCAAGAGTCAAGAGGCAAGTGACAAAAGTCAAGAGTCAGGAGTCTAGAGTCAAGAGTCAAGAGTCAAGAGTCAAGAGTCAAGAGTCAAGAGTCAAGAGTCAAGAGTCAAGAGTCAAGAGTCAAGAGTCAAGAGTCAAGAGTCAAGAGTCAAGAGTCAAGGGTCAAGAGTCAAGAGTCAAGAGTCAAGAGTCAAGAGTCAAGAGTCAAGAGTCAAGAGTCAAGAGTCAAGAGTCAAGAGTCAAGAGTCAAGAGTCAAGAGTCAAGAGTCAAGAGTCAAGAGTCAAGAATCAAGAGTCAAGAGTCAAGAGTCAAGAGTCAAGAGTCAAGAGACAAGAGACAAGAGTCAAGAGTCAAGATTCAAGAGTCAAGAGTCAAGAGTCAAAGTCAAGAGTCAAGAGTCAAGAGTCAAGAGTCAAGAGTCAAGAGTCAAGAGTCAAGAGTCAAGAGTCAAGAGTCAAGAGTCAAGAGTCAAGAGTCAAAAGTCAAGAGTCAAGAATCAAGAGTCAAGAGTCAAGAGTCAAGAGTCAAGAGTTAAGAGTCAAGAGTCAAGAGTCAAGAGTCAAGAGTCAAGAGTCAAGAGTCAAGAGTCAAGAGTCAAGAGTCAAAAGTCAAGAGTCAAGTGTCAAGAGTCGAGAGTCAAGAGTCAAAAGTCAAGAGTCAAGAGTTAAGAGTCAAGAGTCAAGAGTCAAGAGTCAAGAGTCAAGAGTCAAGAGTCAAGAATCAAGAGTCAAGAGTCAAGAGTCAAGAGTCAAGAGTCAAGAGTCAAGAGTCAAAAGGCAAGAGTCAAGAGTCAAGAGTCAAGAGTCAAGAGTGAAGAGTCAAGAGTCAAGAGTCAAGAGTCAAGAGTCAAGAGTCAAAAGTCAAAAGTCAAGAGTCAAGAGTCAAGAGTCAAGAGTCAAGAGTCAAGAGTCAAGAGTCAAGAGTCAAGAGTCAAGAGTCAAGAGTCAAGAGTCAAGAGTCAAGAGTCAAGAGTCAAGAGTCAAGAGTCAAGAGTCAAGAGTCAAGAGTCAAGAGTCAAGAGTCAAGAGTCAAGAGTCAAGAGTCAAGAGTCAAGAGTCAAGAGTCAAGAGTCAAAAGTCAAGAGTCAAGAATCAAGAGTCAAGAGTCAAGAGTCAAGAGTCAAGAGTTAAGAGTCAAGAGTCAAGAGTCAAGAGTCAAGAGTCAAGAGTCAAGAGTCAAGAGTCAAGAGTCAAAAGTCAAGAGTCAAGTGTCAAGAGTCGAGAGTCAAGAGTCAAAAGTCAAGAGTCAAGAGTTAAGAGTCAAGAGTCAAGAGTCAAGAGTCAAGAGTCAAGAGTCAAGAGTCAAGAATCAAGAGTCAAGAGTCAAGAGTCAAGAGTCAAGAGTCAAGAGTCAAGAGTCAAGAGTCAAAAGGCAAGAGTCAAGAGTCAAGAGTCAAGAGTCAAGAGTGAAGAGTCAAGAGTCAAGAGTCAAGAGTCAAGAGTCAAGAGTCAAAAGTCAAAAGTCAAGAGTCAAGAGTCAAGAGTCAAGAGTCAAGAGTCAAGAGTCAAGAGTCAAGAGTCAAGAGTCAAGAGTCAAGAGTCAAGAGTCAAGAGTCAAGAGTCAAGAGTCAAGAGTCAAGAGTCAAGAGTCAAGAGTCAAGAGTCAAGAGTCAAAAGGCAAGAGTCAAGAGTCAAGAGTCAAGAGTCAAGAGTGAAGAGTCAAGAGTCAAGAGTCAAGAGTCAAGAGTCAAGAGTCAAGAGTCAAGAGTCAAGAGTCAAGAGTCAAGAGTCAAGAGTCAAGAGTCAAGGGTCAAGAGTCAAGAGTCAAGAGTCAAGAGTCAAGAGTCAAGAGTCAAGAGTCAAGAGTCAAGAGTCAAGAGTCAAGAGTCAAGAGTCAAGAGTCAAGAGTCAAGAGTCAAGAGTCAAGAGTCAAGAATCAAGAGTCAAGAGTCAAGAGTCAAGAGTCAAGAGTCAAGAGACAAGAGACAAGAGTCAAGAGTCAAGATTCAAGAGTCAAGAGTCAAGAGTCAAAGTCAAGAGTCAAGAGTCAAGAGTCAAGAGTCAAGAGTCAAGAGTCAAGAGTCAAGAGTCAAGAGTCAAGAGTCAAGAGTCAAGAGTCAAGAGTCAAGAATCAAGAGTCAAGAGTCAAGAGTCAAGAGTCAAGAGTTAAGAGTCAAGAGTCAAGAGTCAAGAGTCAAGAGTCAAGAGTCAAGAGTCAAGAGTCAAGAGTCAAAAGTCAAGAGTCAAGTGTCAAGAGTCGAGAGTCAAGAGTCAAAAGTCAAGAGTCAAGAGTTAAGAGTCAAGAGTCAAGAGTCAAGAGTCAAGAGTCAAGAGTCAAGAGTCAAGAGTCAAGAATCAAGAGTCAAGAGTCAAGAGTCAAGAGTCAAGAGTCAAGAGTCAAGAGTCAAAAGGCAAGAGTCAGGAGTCAAGAGTCAAGAGTCAAGAGTGAAGAGTCAAGAGTCAAGAGTCAAGAGTCAAGAGTCAAGAGTCAAAAGTCAAAAGTCAAGAGTCAAGAGTCAAGAGTCAAGAGTCAAGAGTCAAGAGTCAAGAGTCAAGAGTCAAGAGTCAAGAGTCAAGAGTCAAGAGTCAAGAGTCAAGAGTCAAGAGTCAAGAGTCAAGAGTCAAGAGTCAAGAGTCAAGAGTCAAGAGTCAAGAGTCAAGAGTCAAGAGTCAAGAGTCAAGAGTCAAGAGTCAAGAGTCAAGAGTCAAGAGTCAAGAGTCAAGAGTCAAGAGTCAAGAGTCAAGAGTCAAGAGTCAAGAGTCAAGAGTCAAGAGTCAAGAGTCAAGAGTCAAGAGTCAAGAGTCAAGAGTCAAGAGTCAAGAGTCAAGAGCCAAGAGTCAAGAGTCAAGAGACAAGAGACAAGAGTCAAGAGTCAAGATTCAAGAGTCAAGAGTCAAGAGTCAAAGTCAAGAGTCAAGAGTCAAGAGTCAAGAGTCAAGAGTCAAGAGTCAAGAGTCAAGAGTCAAGAGTCAAGAGTCAAGAGTCAAAAGTCAAGAGTCAAGAGTCAAGAATCAAGAGTCAAGAGTCAAGAGTCAAGAGTCAAGAGTCAAGAGTCAAGAATCAAGAGTCAAGAGTCAAAATTCAAGAGCCAAGTGTCAAGAGTCAAGACCCAAAAGTCAAGTGTCAAAAGTTAAGAACAATTCAAGAAGAAGAGTCTCAAAGTCATTACAAGAATCGGAAAGCATTAGTCAAAAGTGTAGACCTGAAAGCTCAGAGTCAAAAGTCATGAGTCGAAATGGGAAAATTCAAATTCAAAGAGAAGCTGTGGCCGTAGAGGGAATTTTTATGAACATAGAAAAACAGCAGTAATGTGGGAAGGGTGGAAGACGTGATGATGTTGTTGTAAAAAAACAGAAGTGCATTAAATGTATCTTCTAATATCCTTAGAAAAGAATGTATATTGTTTCTAAAGATTTTAGAATTCAGTTTAAAAGCCCAAAAGATTAACCACTTTTAGAATAAATCTGTTTGTAAAATCTATTAACAAAATTCTGTTTTGCCTGTTATTTCTAGAATCTTTTCAAGTTATATTTTCTGGCACCCGTCAAATTGTTTTTCCAACAGAGTTCGAAATCAACAGTATTTTATTCTTCACATTTCATTGCATTGGACGAGACGCCCGCAAACATTCACATTAAATTAAAGATACAGAATCCTTAATGGGTCACTCAAACGGCGAACGCCGTTTAATGCTTTTCCATGTCAAATCAAACTGTAAAAACAGCCATTTCCAATTGAAAGATGAGCAGCTTGGCGAATTCATTCCTCCTTATTCGATTTGAATACTATAAACTGGAATTTAATTGTCGACCGGATTCCGATTGAATCTGTTTAGATTTCTCCAATTGGTTTAGATGTTTGAACAGGTTTTTTTTAACAAAGCTTATTTCCCTTAAACAAGGGATAAACCTTCGAGACCGATTGACGTAAGGGTTAGGAAATTTAACTCAGTTTGCTAAGACTTATTCATTAGTCAGACTTATAACTTTATGACCCACAGAGAAAAACAGATCCCCACTGGAAGAACAGAATACTTGACTTGAAACTCATTCACATCAGCGCATGAGCTTTTAAAATCCAGGGCATAAAATATCCTTGATTAAAATATTTACTCAATCGGGAGTTTTTTTCCTCAGTTTGGCATATCCATGGTACCCAGTAGGTTGAACAATGAAAGCAATAGGTTTGATAGAGATGGTTGTTGAGACAAGTTAGCGGGAAAAACTGGCCATTTGCCATTTGAAAGTGCTACAATTCTGGGGAGCGAATCAAATACCGAATGGGGAACTTTGGTATAAATTTTTTTTCCGTCTCGTTTCGTTTCGCTACAATTCTCACCCCACGAACCGTAATCTCTCCAGCGGCCTAGAGAACTCTGGCTGGAGAGTTGCTTGCTCTAGGGCAGAGTATAGCTAATTCACTTAAAACACTGCGGAGTTCATTTATGGTTGACTGGAACGCATAAAAAAAGTTCCAAGAGGTAGAGAAACAGAGAGTCAAAAATAATAAAAAAAAAGTGCAACATTGATCTTAAATCGAACCTCCAAGGATTTAAGATCAATGTTGCTAGATAATATTAGAAAAGCTTTATTCAATATACTTGGAAAAATTTTAGAAGAAGATAATGGGTGAAGAAAAACTTCATAATTTCAGACGTCAGTAAATTTCAGTAAAGATAATGCCCAAAAGAAGCCCGGCCGCTGATGGGCTCACAGGAAACCTCAACAGTTCCCAGCAAAAGGAGCAAGGCCCAGTCGAAGGAAGTGATGCCCCAAGGGGCATCAAAAAATGTGGCCTTTTGGAGGCAGCCGGCATGGTCAACAAGATGCAAGAGTTTGTGTGAAGTACCAACAACGTGCACACGCACATCGAGACCTGGGTGCCGAAATTGATGGTGCTCCTGCAGAGTGCCGTCAAGGAAAGAACAGAACTGGTGCGGAAGGCCGAAGCTGCGGAAAAGGACCTGGAGGAAGCAAAATTGGTTGCTTCTCAAGGACCTTCGAAGGAGTCCAAGCCGAGAAAAACTGTGAAAAGAGATCGCGATTCCCCCGTCGTGAACGTTTCTTCCAAAAAAAGATGGGGTACGGACTATGAGCATTAGACTGAGTCGATTTGGGGTCATTTTTGAATTTCTCAAACCCTGGGGTCTAAAAAGCTTCATTTTGGTCCAAAACTCATCCATGATTTTTCTCAAAATTTTTAAGTAACGTTTACATGAGTAAATTTGAACTTTAAGGTGTGTATGGGAAAATTGAATATTTTGTACTGAAAAATCAACATCTGCCAATGGTTTTAGTGCCAATTTATAAATTCCTTCAAGGAAATTTTCCGCTGAACAACCTTGTGGAATATCATAACTTCGTATGATTTTAGACAAAAAAAGTTATTAGCTGTTTAACAGGTGTATGTCTTTTTGAATTGATAAACCATAAATTCAATTGATACCACCATACCACTGCTTGTGCCCCACGAAGTATGGCATGAAAAGTGGTCTTTCAATAACTCGCTAGGAACCCAGCAGTGGTGTCAATTGAATTTATTTTTTATCAATGCCAAAGGACGTACACCTGTTCAAGAGCTAATAACTTTTTTGTATAAAAAGATACGAAGTTATAATATACGACAAAGTTGTTCAGCGGAAAATTTCCTTGAAGGAATTTATAAATTGGCACTAAAACCGTTAGCAGACTCGGTTCACCAGAAGAAACAAAAATTGTGTTGATTTTCCTGTACAAAATATTCAATTTTCCCATACAAACCTAAAAGTTCAAATTTACTCATGTAAACGTTACTTAAAAATTCTGCGAAAAATCATGGATGAGTTTTGGACCAAAACGAAGCTTTTTAGACCCCAGGGTTTGAGAAATTCTAAAATCACCCCAAATCGACTCAGTCGAATGAGCATGTCGACGGAAAAAGCAGAGCTGAAGGTTGGCGAGTGGTTCGTAATAGGAAGAAGAACGCAAAAAGGAAGGTCGTTATGAAGCCAGAACCACCCCCAAAACCCAAACCTCAACGGGTGATGTCCAGAGGTGATGCCCTTATCGTGGAAGCGAAAGAAGGCATAACGTATGCGGACTTGTTCCGGAAGCTACGCGCAGAGCCAAAGTTATCTGCTTTTGGCGAAAGCGGCACCAAAACAAGACGCACCCAAAAAGGCGAAATGCTCTTCGAGCTAAAAAAAAAAGCCCGGCGGTAAAGAGCGCAGACTTCAAGGAGCTTGTCTATAGCGCCCTAGGCGATGAAGCAACGGTCCGAGCGCTACGCAGGTTGCGTCAAATGAATGTAAGGACTTAGTTGAATTTACCACAGCAGAAGAGCTCGAGAAAGCACTCTCCAGCATACCTGGCATGAGCAACGAATCAGTAGCTCTAAGAATAAGACAAGCGTACGGTGGAATTCAGATTGCAACGATTCACCTCTCACCAACACCTACCAACACGCTACTGACGGTAGGAAGTGTAAGAGTTAAGGGATTTTAGAACCGCTCCCAGGATATCTAAACCTCAACCATAGCGAGGTTGCACAGCTTATGCTGGAGCAAACGGTAGGCGAAAGGAAGTGTGGTGTGGCGCTTTTATCAGAACCATACATAATTCCGTCTGGAAACGGTAATTGGACAGCGGACGTGTCTGGCTTAGCTGCTGTCTACGCCACGGAAGTTTTCCTATCCAGGATATAGTGGTAGATTCTCGGGACGGATTCGTGATTGCTAAAATAAACGGCATCTTTATCTGCAGCTGCTACGCTCCACCAAGGTGGACGGTCGGGGAGTTCAACACAATGCAATGTTGTATGAACTCACTCACGAACTGAAAGGAAAGGCCCTTGTAGTAATCGAAGGAGACTTCAACGCTTGGGCGGTTAACTGGGGTAGTAGGTGCAACAACCCTAGGGGCCATAGTCTACTAGAGTCCTTCGCGAGACTGGAAGTTGAGCTGTGCAACACTGGATCCATCAACACCTATCGCAAGCATGGAATATTAGACAGAACGTCAGTGAGTGGAGCCCAGAAATTTCTGCACTAGCTGCTCAAAAGCCAGACGACGAGCTCAACAGGCGAGAAACGAAGCCTATAGAGAAACAAGAGGTGCCGTTTACCGAGCAGCCAGGTTGGCACTTAAGCGAGCTATAAAAACAAGCAAAGAGAACTGTTCTGGAACGAGCAGGTCGCTCTGAACCACCCTAAGTAAGAAAAAGGCTCAGCAGATACATCGCCATGCTGGTAGCATTAACGGCCAACAATGCGCGCCAAAATACATCGGGTATCATCGGCACCGAAGATGATTCTAGGCAGGGTCGAGCGAAAGTAGGTCCTTGGTTCGACCTCTTTTCCCGACCAGCCATCCTAGAGTAAGGATCACAAGTAAGCGGCCAGAGTGGCCTGTGTTAGAAGCCCAGAATAGGCAGAGTCCGAGACCTGATTGGTCAGTTAGTGTATTGTGTCAGAAGCCCACTTAGATTTATAAGAATAGTGAAGTAAGAAATACAGTCCACTTTGTAATGTTGTGAATGATTGAGTTTAGTTAATTGTTATCGAGAAATTTCTTATGCTATCGCTGAAGCCGTCAGGGGCAATCCTGAACAAGAACTGTTACAGAGCGTTATGCCAGAGCGTAGATGAAGTGAGTAGAGTACATGAAGCTCTGTGAAGTAGTTCCACCTCCCCGTGGTGCAGAGTGGAAACGTATCTGCAGACTTGTCACCTTTAAACGTACGGCCAAGAGAACTACACGTCACACTTGGTGCAGCCAGACCGCCGACGAGCTGCGTGCCGAGTGTGGCACAAACGTGGTGCGAGTGGGTGCCTTGGTACCGGTGCTCAGTCCCAAGAGGAAGGGGTCGCAACGCGTATCGATTAGTCGCGACCCCGATATGCGGGGTGACCAAGTGTTCGGGTGGGTGTTGATCGAATTCGCGCTTCGGGTGGTCCTAGCCCCGATTCAAGGATATGATTAACTCACGACGGGCAGCGGGCCTTGAGCCGTAAACATGTGGCGCCCAGTGGATGGGCCTCAGACTGAGTCTCGAAGAGTCGAGGCGGAGAACAAGTTAAGTGTGTGAGTATCTCCAGATTCAAGGAGAAGCGATTTGATCTCGTCTCGAATTGGGTCAAGAGACGAATCGATAGAGGGACCTCGAGACACGAGGAGAGGCGGAGGTCCTTAAGCCTCAAATTGTGACAAGAGGCTGAATGTGGGCCTCGAGTCACGTCACGAGTAGCGGCAAACGAATTTTCAACCCGTGAGTTGCGAGTCGTGACAGTAGAGGGGGAGTACTACGAAAAATGAGTATTGCAGTGGAGCGCTTTGCGCGAGTATGGTCTTCCATCATCTGTTCAGCCTTCGTTGCAGGTCCGGATGGGAATTATGACCAGAGACCCCAGGTGGACTTTATGGTGTAGGGGTACATAGTATCATGAGTCACCAATTACACCCAGAGTAGCAAACTGGAAGGCCTCGGAATGCAATCCGAAAAAAAGGATTTATCACCTGAGTGATCAACTAATAAAAAAATAGCGTAAATGTGAATCCATAGGTTCAAATCTATACAGTTGCACTGGCGAGATTCGGTAGCCCAAGGTCGCTGAACGAAAAGCGTCCGGAAGAACTGAAAGATATCGTTGTACATATTTTCCCGCAGCATGGCCCGACGCAGTTTCAACCTACCTCATACAACGCGCCCACGACATCGAGTCAGTAATGAACGAGGAACTAGTGGCTATCGCTAAGAAACTTGCAGTGAATAAGGCCCCTGGTCCGGACGGAATCCCAAATTCAGTGCTGAAGGTGGAGGTGCTGACCATTCCGGATACATTCAGAGTGGTGCTGCAATAGTGTCTCGAAGAGGGATCTTTTCCCAATCCGTGGAAAACGGCGAAATTAGTGCTACTACCGAAACCTGGGAAACCTCCAGGGTACCATCATCGTACAGACCGTTATGTCTACAGGACACCCTTGGTTAGCTACTGGAAAGGATAATATTCAACAGACTTATCATCTACACAGAAGGCGAAAGAGGACTGTCGGACAGACAGTTCGGTTTTTGGAAAGGGAGATCTACGGTGGACACCATCCGAATGGTAACAGAGTACGCGAAGCGCGCAATGCCTTCAACAATGCCAGCTTGGAAGCAATTATCAAAGTGCTTCACAGGATGCGTGTTCCCAATACTCTCTGCAGGATAATAGGAAACTCCTTCGAAAATCGAGTCCTGACGTACGAAACCGAAACTGGGCTACAATCTAACAACGGGTGTTTCACAGGGTTCCATACTAGGACCTGTGCTTTGGAATGCCATGTATAATTAGGTGTTTACGCTGAAACTACCAGCAGGCGTGCAGATAGTCGGATCGGCATCTGGATGGAGGGAGTTAAGCATCAGATAGCTCACCATATAACAGAAATTCTGCTCGTGACCAACAAAAGAGTTGTGCCGCACATGGAGATTACTGTTGGAGGACTCACGACATCTTCGAAACAGCAGCTGAATTACCTTGGAGTAATGGTCGACAATCGCTTAAATTTTGGTGCGCATGTCTGTGCGCAAATACTGTTGTGAAAGTGCATCAATAGTCATCGATTCATTGGTCTGGATTATGCCAAACTGTCATGGTCCAAAGAGTAGCAAGAGACGTCTCCTTGCGAGCGTAGCACTGTCGAAACTACGATACGGAGAACAGCCTGGAGCTCCATCCAAATTACGCAGCACACATCGGCTGATAGCCATGCGAGTTTCCTGTGCATACAGGACCATATCAGCAGATGCAGCTTTTGTCATCGCGGGCATGATTTCCATCGGCATAACTCTGGGGGAGGATATGGAGTGTTACGAAGCAAGAGATGTTAGAGGAGTGCGAAAAGTTCAACGAGCAGCGTCAATGCTCAAGTGGCAGGAGCAAAATTATGATTCCCGGAAAACGGGTATTCCCGACTTTTTCACATTCTCGGGAAATCTCTGGATCGGACGTTCTTATCAGCATGATTATGAGCATTCAGAAGAATTTTAATTTCTAGCCAAGTGGCATAAATCGAGCGGTCTCCAGGGTACTTAAGCGATCTCCAATTGATTCTAAACCTGCCATCACTGTTTCCTGCTCCACCTGTACCACAAAACATGGGCACAAATTATTTTTTTTTCGTTTGCAATTTTGTTTTCCATTCTCAGTGGCTACTCTCAATACGGGGTTGATTTGAAGCAACAGCAAAGTTGGCCGGAGTGGGAGCAATGCGTGTGTGCAACTTCTAAATAGGATCAGCAATCAATATTAGAATGCAATCCGTACAGAATGAAGCACTTGCAAAGGAAGTTTTAGCGAAACGGGGTAGCAGCACACAAAAAATGCTCCGAGTTAAACCATTCATAAAATAAAGCTCCATACGTGCACTCGATGCGATGGAAATAACGAAAAAAAAAACATCTGGATCGGATGGCAGCAAGTCAATCGAGAATCAGAATTCCCTTTGCCATAAACCTTCCAGCTACAGGCAGATAAGTACCCACCTCTGTGAGTGAATCGGTCATTAAATAATTCGCGTTAGCGAGTCTCGAAGGGGCGCTCGAAAAGATATTAGTTGGGTGAAAATACTGATAGTGTATATTCTAACATTTCGTAATATTATTTGGGGAGAATGGAAAGACTTATCTCATCTTTCGACAGTTTTTCAAAAAAGGACAAATTTCTTAAATGATAAAAAACAAAATGCATATTTGGACTCAGTACCCCCATATAAGTTAAAATCAGGTCTAAGATTCTTTGCACCAAGGAAAAAAAATCCGGATTTTGATGACTTGTATTTTTTGCAAACATTAAGGAACGTTTATCTCAGAAACAACAGACATTAGTACAGGGTTAGTATGGACTTCAATTGCGTACGCCAATATAGTTTGGCAGCCTTACTTCAACGTCCACAACAAGATTTTAGAAAAAGTTTCTCAAATACGCGTGTGTAGAATTTTTTGTAAAGATATTGGTCCCTCATTGGATCCTTCTACCCTAGCCATGAAATCGAAGAGGGATGTTTTCGTTTGCGACATCGAAGCGCATGCATGGAAACTGTGAATAAACAACAAACAAAACCTACAGCAAAAAAAAAACAAATCAACGAGAGCAATAGAATGGAAATAATCCGAGCTGCACATTGCAAAGGAGAAAGCAGTAATCCATATGAAAAGCATCAAATTCAATAAAAGATTTTCCATACCTACTGTTTCCGGATGGGTTGAAAAAAAAACCAAAGTCGAGTGCCATAGGAGAAGTTTTGCCCTGTTGATGATTTTTATTAAATTTTGAAAAGCTCATTTCGTTTGTCAATGCATGCAATTCTCTTTTAATGATTACTGATGAGAATAAAGAAATTCAATATGCCTTTTTATAACAGCTTAAATGCATTTAGAATTCCAACAATTTTTTCAAATTCTCACTCTGGAATTTGAACCAGAAATAAAAATATTAAATCAAAATTCAAAATATAAAGCTAAACTCGGAATGTTATACCTGAAATCTGAATCTGAAATCTGAATCTGAAATCTGAATCTGAAATCTGAATCTGAAATCTGAATCTGAAATCTAAATCTGAAATCTGAATCTGAATCTAAAATCTGAATCTGAAATCTGAGTCTAAAATCTTAATCAGAAATCTGAATCTGAAATCTGAATCTGAAATCTGAATCAGAAATCTGAATCTGAAATCTGAATCTGAAAACTGAATCTGAAATCTGAAATCTGAATCTGAAATCTGAAATCTGAAATCTGAAATCTGAATCTGAAATCTGAATCTGAAATCTGAATCTGAAATCTGAATCTGAAATCTGAATCTGAAATCTGAATCTGAAATCTGAATCTGAAATCTGAATCTGAAATCTGAATCTGAAATCTGAATCTGAAATCTGAATCTGAAATCTGAATCTGAAATCTGAATCTGAAATCTGAATCTGAAATCTGAATCTGAAATCTGAATCTTAAATCTGAATCTGAAATCTGAATCTGAAATCTAAATCTGAAATCTGAATCTGAATCTTAAATCTGAATCTAAAATCTGAATCTGAAATCTGAATCTGAAATCTGAATCTGAAATCTGAATCTGAAATCTGAATCTGAAATCTGAATCTGAAATCTGAATCTGAAATCTGAATCTGAAATCTGAATCTGAAATCTGAATCTGAAATCTGAATCTGAATATGAAATCTGAAATCTGAAATCTGAATCTGAAATCTGAAATCTGAATCTGAAATCTGAATCTGAAATCTGAATCTGAAATCTGAATCTGAAATCTGAATCTGAAATCTGAATCTGAAATCTGAATCTGAAATCTGAATCTGAAATCTGAATCTGAAATCTGAATCTGAAATCTGAATCTGAAATCTGAATCTGAAATCTGAATCTGAAATCTGAATCTGAAATCTGAATCTGAAATCTGAATCTGAAATCTGAATCTGAAATCTGAATCTGAAATCTGAATCTGAAATCTGAATATGAAATCTGAATCTGAAATCTGAATCTGAAATCTGAATCTGAAATCTGAATCTGAAATCTGAATCTGAAATCTGAATCTGAAATCTGAATCTGAAATCTGAATCTGAAATCTGAATCTGAAATCTGAATCTGAAATCTGAATCTGAAATCTGAATCTGAAATCTGAATCTGAAATCTGAATCTGAAATCTGAATCTGAAATCTGAATCTGAAATCTGAATCTGAAATCTGAATCTGAAATCTGAATCTGAAATCTGAATCTGAAATCTGAATCTGAAATCTGAATCTGAAATCTGAATCTGAAATCTGAATCTGAAATCTGAATCTGAAATCTGAATCTGAAATCTGAATCTGAAATCTGAATCTGAAATCTGAATCTGAAATCTGAATCTGAAATCTGAATCTGAAATCTGAATCTGAAATCTGAATCTGAAATCTGAATCTGAAATCTGAATCTGAAATCTGAATCTGAAATCTGAATCTGAAATCTGAATCTGAAATCTGAATCTGAAATCTGAATCTGAAATCTGAATCTGAAATCTGAATCTGAAATCTGAATCTGAAATCTGAATCTGAAATCTGAATCTGAAATCTGAATCTGAAATCTGAATCTGAAATCTGAATCTGGAATCTGAATCTGAAATCTGAATCTGAAATCTGAATCTGAAATCTGAATCTGAAATCTGAATCAGAAATCTGAATCTGAAATCTGAATCTGAAATCTGAATCTGAAATCTGAATCTGAAATCTGAATCTGAAATCTGAATCTGAAATCTGAATCTGAAATCTGAATCTGAAATCTGAATCTGAAATCTGAATCTGAAATCTGAATCTGAAATCTGAATCTGAAATCTGAATCTGAAATCTGAATCTGAAATCTGAATCTGAAATCTGAATCTGAAATCTGAATCTGAAATCTGAATCTGAAATCTGAATCTGAAATCTGAATCTGAAATCTGAATCTGAAATCTGAATCTGAAATCTGAATCTGAAATCTGAATCTGAAATCTGAATCTGAAATCTGAATCTGAAATCTGAATCTGAAATCTGAATCTGAAATCGGAATCCGAAATCTAAAATCTGAAATCTGAATCTGAAATCTGAATCTGAAATCTGAATCTGAAATCTGAATCTGAAATCTGAATCTGAAATCTGAATCTGAAATCTGAATCTGAAATCTGAATCTGAAATCTGAATCTGAAATCTGAATCTGAAATCTGAATCTGAAATCTGAATCTGAAATCTTAATCTGAAATCTGAATCTGAAATCTGAAATCTGAATCTGAAATCTGAATCTGAAATCTGAATCTGAAATCTGAATCTGAAATCTGAAATCTGAATCTGAAATCTGAATCTGAAATCTGAATCTGAAATCTGAATCTGAAATCTGAATCTGAAATCTGAATCTGAAATCTGAATCTGAAATCTGAATCTGAAATCTGAATCTGAAATCTGAATCTGAAATCTGAATCTGAAATCTGAATCTGAAATCTGAATCTTAAATCTGAATCTGAAATCTGAATCTGTAATCTGAATCTGAAATCTGAATCTGAAATCTGAATCTGAAATCTGAATCTGAAATCTGAATCTGAAATCTGAATCTGAAATCTGAATCTGAAATCTGAATCTGAAATCTGAATCTGAAATCTGAATCTGAAATCTGAATCTGAAATCTGAATCTGAAATCTGAATCTGAAATCTGAATCGGAAATCTGAATCGGAAATCTGAATCTGAAATCTGAATCTGAAATCTGAATCTGAAATCTGAATCTGAAATCTGAATCTGAAATCTGAATCTGAAATCTGAATCTGAAATCTGAATCTGAAATCTGAATCTGAAATCTGAATCTGAAATCTGAATCTGAAATCTGAATCTGAAATCTGAATCTGAAATCTGAATCTGAAATCTGAATCTGAAATCTGAATCTGAAATCTGAATCTGAAATCTGAATCTGAAATCTGAATCTGAAATCTGAATCTGAAATCTGAATCTGAAATCTGAATCTGAAATCTGAATCTGAAATCTGAATCTGAAATCTGAATCTGAAATCTGAATCTGAAATCTGAATCTGAAATCTGAATCTGAAATCTGAATCTGAAATCTGAATCTGAAATCTGAATCTGAAATCTGAATCTGAAATCTGAATCTGAAATCTGAATCTGAAATCTGAATCTGAAATCTGAATCTGAAATCTGAATCTGAAATCTGAATCTGAAATCTGAATCTGAAATCTGAATCTGAAATCTGAATCTGAAATCTGAATCTGAAATCGGAATCCGAAATCTGAATCTGAAATCTGAATCTGAATTCTGAATCTGAAATCTGAATCTGAAATCGGAATTTGAAATCTGAATCTGAAATCTGAATCTGAAATCTGAATCTGAAATCTGAATCTGAAATCTGAATCTGAAATCTGAATCTGAAATCTGAATCTGAAATCTGAATCTGAAATCTGAATCTGAAATCTGAATCTGAAATCTGAATCTGAAATCTGAATCTGAAATCTGAATCTGAAATCTGAATCTGAAATCTGAATCTGAAATCTGAATCTGAAATCTGAATCTGAAATCTGAATCTGAAATCTGAATCTGAAATCTGAATCTGAAATCTGAATCTGAAATCTGAATCTGAAATCTGAATCTGAAATCTGAATCTGAAATCTGAATCTGAAATCTGAATCTGAAATCTGAATCTGAAATCTGAATCTGAAATCTGAATCTGAAATCTGAATCTGAAATCTGAATCTGAATCTGAAATCTGAATCTGAAATCTGAATCTGAAATCTGAATCTGAAATCTGAATCTGAAATCTGAATCTGAAATCTGAATCTGAAATCTGAATCTGAAATCTGAATCTGAAATCTGAATCTGAAATCTGAATCTGGAATCGGAATCTGGAATCTGAAGACTGAATACTGAATTTGAATTCTGTTGCTTAACAATAGAGAAATACTTTCTCTTTGATTTTTTTATGTCTTCTGGGGTGAAGGTATAAATAATGTAAATTTTCCACATATTAATTTATTTTTTGAAAAAAAAAATTATTCGAGCTGCATTGACCAATTTCCTACCGTTAATGTAAGGATTATTTCTCAATTCTGATTAAATAAAATTTCAGGCTAGTAAAAAATTACTTTCCTGCCAACTAATGCTGCCAGATTGCATTCCCGGTGCTTTCTTTTTTGTTCTTGTTCAACCGATTTTTCCCCGGTCATCTTCTCAGCTCTAGCAGAACCAATTTTTCCGTCGGGTTTCGTGCAGGGTCTCTGGAACCGGAGTGCGGTGCAGCTAGCACTCCGACTGGCCATAATTAATATTCACAACGAGTAACTCCCTCAATTTTTCATCGTTTTCCCACCAGGCAAGATTCAGCTGGTCCTTTTCCTTGCCACCTCCTTCAATACAGTCCCTGGAGCAACGTCGGAGGTCTGGCCGGGGTCGTTATTGCAGAAAATGCTAATATTAATATAGTTTTTTATACCCCGCCCTCCCCCATTCCAGATCAGACAGAAGCGAAGCCCATCATTTGAGCAGCAGCTCCTGAAAAAAAAAAACAGGAAACTCGATGCCAAGTCAAGAAAAAAAATTGGTGGCCTGTACGGTGGAACCTGCACTTTGTTAGTGCTTCTGGAGTAAATGGAAACGCACAGTTTTCCTTCGACGGAAAAATCTCCATAAAATAGGATATCTTTTGGGGGAGCGAGAAACGGGAAAATCTTCCTCCTTTGGCAGGCCCCCAAAGTGCATCTCCAGCAAGTTTTTTCCTCTCTTTACGAAGCTTCTGGTCCCTGAAAATCGTGCGTCCTACCGAAAGGAAGTCTCCCTTTGGACGGACACAAAACCGGAGACGCAGCGCTCGTGTTGGCGAAAAAAAAAATGGATCGATTCCCATCGTTTCCGATTGACGCACGCCCAGCTAGAAGAACTTGGCAGGGCGCGAAAGTCGGGAAACAGGACGTAACCGCATGGCTGATGCATATCCTTGCACACTGACCGACACCGGGACCTTCCACTGCCGGATGATGTCCAACCAAACAAGACGGTGTGTTTTTCTCCGGTGTTCTGGCTGAATTTCCCGGAGGCTGACACTGCTGGTTTTGCCATTCCGGGAAGGTCCGGTGAAATCCTCCCTCTTTTCTTCCAGGGTTCCGGACCGGGCCAGCGATGTAATTTACTATTTTGTCTTGTGGCTTGTAGTGGTTTTTTATTCGAAGCAGCTCTGCCATAGACGACGAAATGTTTTTCTTTTTTCAGATTTTTCAGACTACGTACTGTCATCAATGAGCGAGCAGGTTAATCTTTGTAGAAATTGGAGGAAAACAATTGGAAAAATACAATTTTAAGTAAATTGTATACCTTAGAGTGTGTTTTCGATAAACATGTTCTATCAGAGTTTCTTTTTTAATCACTTTCGCATAAAACACCTGGTACCTTGAGACATGAGACCTTACACCTGAGACGAAACCTTTGAGACCTGATTGAAGACTAAGATTGAAGACCTTAGATCTAAGATCTGAGAATTGAAACCTTAAAAATGAGAATGAGAGACCTGGGACATGGTACATGAGACGTGAGTCGTGAGATGTGAGACTAGAAAAGTAAGAGTAAAGACGTGAGAACTGTAGGGGCGCGCCCTAACACACACAACTGTACATCGTGATTAAGCTTACCTGGTAAACATGGCATACCTTGGAGGATTGTATCCCATTTACCCGAAAACCATTGCCCAGAATGAATTTTTCCCAGAATGACAAATACCCGAAATCAAACCCCAGAATGAACCATTTCCCAGAAAAAAATTCCCCAGAATACACCATTTACCAGAAATTTTTTTCCCAGAATGGACCATTTCCCAGATTTTTTTTCCCCAGAATGGAACATTTACCAGAATGGCACAAATCCCAGATTTTTTCCCCTAGTATTATTTGTTTTTTTTTTCTAATGAATTCTTGAATATTTCATATGATTCGAAATTAATTTTTTCAAAATGATTTTTTAAATGAAACTACGACTTTGAAATTGTCCAAATAAATTTATTTTAGAACCAATATTGTGCTTTGTTTATGGTTTGGGTACTTTAATTGATTTAATGCTTACTATGGTCCTTTAAAAAACCGTTTTGGTATCCGACTCCTCACGCTGCGCGTTCGAACTTGAAAGACGTTTTGTCCTTCACGCTGTCGCGTGGCGGACGGGGCTAAGGGATCACCCCTAGCTTTCACGCAGAACTAGGAAGCCCCGGCAGACCTAGACCAATGTCTTAGGGCCGCCGCTTCCGACGGCGGGTCGGCGGCCTCCTCGGATTTGGGAGCTTCGGCGGCTTTGTGCCGCCTCAGCCCCTTCATCCTCGTTGGTTGCGGCCCTGCCGCAAAAGAATAAAGTTATGAAACCTCATTTTTTTTGTAACAATTCCTTTTTTTTAAATAATTTCTAGTAAGGATAAATGTTTTCAATTTTCTGGGAAATGGTCCTTCTGGCTAAAAAATTTCTGGTACATGGTTCATTCTGGTGAAAAAATTTCTGGGAAATGGTACATTCTGGCGAAAATTTTTCTGGGGAATGGTTCGTCTGGGGAAAAAAAATCTGGGGAATGGTTCTTTCTGGCGATTGGAATTCTGGGAATTTTTCATTCTGGGCAATGGTTTTCGGGTAAATGGAGTACAACCCCTTGGAGAAAGAAGAACTGTCAGATGCGAGAGCGGGAAACAGGGGATTCGGATGAGGAACAGTAAAGCGACTGGACATGAGTGAACGGGTGTGAAAGAATATTGAGTTTTGATAACGATTCTAAGTTTAAGAATTAAATTGTTCTCGGGAAATCTCTACATCTGGAGACGAGGATAAAAAAAGGGTGACTAAGAAACAGGAAAAATAGAAATTCTTGAAGAAAATTGATGTTTTTCAAATGAATAAGTTAAATTCCAGTTCGATTTGGTGCGGCATCGGTGGTGATGACAAGAACTTTTATGAAAAAGGATGCCTCTGAGGAGGATGAATGCAATTCTTCTGAGAAGGAATAGTTAAGTTCATCTGAGGAGGAAGCGTGAAGGTCCTCTGAGGAATAAGAGAGAAGTTCCTCTGAAGAGGAAGGGTGACTTACCTTAATGGAAGAAGAATTCAAATCCTCCGAGGAGGATGAATTCGATTCCTTTGAGAAGGAATAATTCGATTCCTCTTATGAAGAAGAGTGAAGTTCTTCTGAGGAGGACGAGTGATTTTCCTTTCAGGAGGAAGGATTCAATTCCTCTGAGAAGGAGGAATTTTATTCCTTTGAGGAGGAATAATGCAACTACCTTGAAGAGAAGAGTTCAATTCCTTTGTGAAGGAATAATGCAACTTCTTTGAGGAGAAGTATTCAATTCCTTTGAGGAGGAATAATGCAACTTCTTTGAGGAGAAGAGTTCAATTCCTTTGAGAAGGAATAATGCAACTTCTTTGAGGAGAAGTATTCAATTCCTTTGAGGAGGAAAAAATGTAACTTCTATGAGGAGAAGAATTCAATTCCTTTGAGGAGGAATGATGCAACACGGATTGTGATTCATAGTAGCTGGATTGTGGACTGTATGAGTACTCTTTGTTGAAAATGGTATCGTGATTTTTCATGAAATATCGATACAAAAGATCATACTGCTTCATCTGTGATACCTTATTAAACTTGTGAAGATTTCTTTCAAGGTTATTGTTAGTTACATTAAAGGAGTAGAACGTATGTAGTACTGTAGATCAAACTGCCAGTCATATTTCGGACTTTATTGTACACTAGGTATTGCATTCTCTTTGCTTGCACAACTGTAGGAATCTAGTTGAGATTACAGTTGAGTTTTTTTCAGGGAACAAGAAGTGATGAATACAGATAGAAATTGAACCTTGAAAGTAAAAACGCTACCCTTATTATTTAAAGTAATGTGCAGTAGTTCCAGATTGCGTAAATGCTTCCAATTAACGTACGGTGATGTTTGGTCTACAGGTTGTGTCTTATTTTGATATCTACAACGGCTGGATAATGGTGAAAGATGGTGGCCAGGCCAAATGAATCTTTATTTCTAGTACAAGGATAAGTATTTGCAGTTTTGCTATAACTATCTATATTTAGACTATTTCTCGATAAACAGCAGCCAGCACCATTTGAATGGCTTTTAACAATCGATTCGAGTCATGCGTTTAACCTTACCTTTCACACGACTCGAAATACCTTCAAGTTTAAGCTCAATTTTCCGAAATCGGTTAAGTCAACTATAACAAAGAAAATCATGGAAAAACTAACATGTGTGTCGCTGGGAAAAGCGGACCTTTAGAAAGAGGGCATAAGTTAGAAAAAAAAAATATGAAAAAAAAGATTTACCACATTTTTCGAGGGTTTTTAGCTGATTATTAACTCGGGTGCTTCAATGACAAATAAAGAATACAACCTCCAAGAGAGCTCGCCACAGAAGGTTCCGGAAACAGTACTCTAGGCGATAAGTAGTGAATGTATATCTGAAAGAAAATAGAACCAGAAGTCAGGAATCCGGAGCAGTTGGATTTTGTTGCCGAACAAAATTAGGAACTTGATATGAAGCGTATGCATTAGGAACCTGCATGGTTCCAAGATAACGTGCCACATCGGATCAGGATGTGCTAAGGGGGATGTAGGGGCGCGCCCTAACATACACAACTGTACATCGTGATTAAGCTTACCTGGTAAACATGGCATACCTTGGAGAAAGAAGAACTGTCAGATGCGAGAGCGGGAAACAGGGGATTCGGTTGAGGAACAGTAAAGCGACTGGACGTGAGTGAACGGGTGTGAAAGAATATTGTGTTTTGATAACGATTCTAAGTTTAAGATTTAAATTGTTCTCGGGAAATCTCTACAAGAACTGTTAGAGTAACCAAGTTAGCCTTGATCACTAACGAAGCATGTAATGTTAGGAAAATAAAACTCGTTGTTACCAGACTACCAAACACTTCAGACGTCTTTTAATTGCTGCGTTTATCAGGTTATGGGCCCACCCTCTGACCTGTGAGTTCTGGTATAACGATGGAAAGCGAAGATTCCAAGAAATGGCTTTTCGATGGGACCAACATCGACAATTGGTTGTTTCGGATGCAAATCCTGTTGGAAGAGAAGGGTCTCATGGACTGCGTGGAACGTTGCGCAAGTGAAGAACCGTATGCAAGGGATTTGGCCACGGACACACCGGAAGTACGGACTGCGAAGGCCGCGAAGCGTGCTAAAAGGTTGCAGCGAGATCGTCAATGCAAATCGGTGATTGTTCATCGGATTGCCGAAAGCCAGCTTGAGTGCGTGAAGGACAAGAGTTCTGCAAAAGATATGTAGGACACCCTGAAGAACACGATCCAACGGAACACGTTCCAACGGAAATTTTTCCCCACCGGAAACTGCTGACGATGAAGCTACATGAAGATGTCGAGATCCAAAACCACCTACTGGAATTCGATAACGTTTTGCGAGATTTGTAGGCGAGCGGAGCAAATCGACGAACAAGATGCAATTTGTTATTTGCTGCTGACTCTTTCTCTATCCTACGAGGCATTGGTGACCGCCCTGGATACTGTGGAACCTGCAAGACTTAACCTTGGATTCGTTAGAACACGCTTGCGGGCTGACTGTAAGGAGAAACCTGCGGACTGGAAAGAGCGTTAAATTTTCAAGAAAGACGATGGTCGGAAGCAGATAGGCAAAGCTCACGTTGATGTGGAAACGGATATTACTTTTCTAGCAGAGAGTGGCGAAGAAGCGCTACTTGCCAAGAAAGCGGAAGCAGAATCGAAAATTGACTGGTATCTAGACTCAGGAACTACGAACCATATGTTAAACTTCGAGGCCTATTTTGAAGAACTTCACAAGTTATCGGAACCGATTCGAATTATCGTTGCCAAAAGCGGTCAGTGTATGGGCGGATTATGTTGTTTAGTACAGGGCGAGCAAAAACCGTTGTCAACAAAAGATGGTACAGAGCTGGTTTTGTACGTTCCGAAACTCAGTTACAATTTATTTTCTGTGCGACGAGTTGAGCAAGAAGGATTCAAGGTGACGTTTTTCAAAGGCAAGGTCGAAATCGAGAAGAACGGGAATTTGATTGCTACCGGAAGGCGAGGTCGATCCTTGTACAACCTGGACATCTACATGCCGCAACCGAATTCGAATGTAATGTTGGCCAAAGCAGACAATATTGGCTTGTGGCATCGACGATTTGGGCACCTTGGCGTTGCGAATCTACAGAAGCTGTGGTCCAACGAGATGGTCATTTCGAAGGAGACGATACCCAAAGCGGAACTGGACATCGTTTGTGAAGCTTGCGTTGCTGGAAAATTTTCACGATTACCGTTTGCCAAGGTTGAAGAACCGTAATCTAGAAGACCGTTGGAATTGGTTCATACGGACGTATGTGGGCCATTCAACCCAAGTACATGGAACCGAAAATGTTATTTTGTGTCGTTTGTGGATGATTTCACACACATCATGGTGGTTTACCTGTTGGAAGCGAAGGACGAGGTTTTCGAAAAATTCCTGGAGTACCGAGCGAAAGTGACGACCTATTTTGGATCGAAAATTGCCAGGTTGAGGTGCGACGATGGCAGTGAGTACGCTAGCAACAAGTTCCAGAAGATGAGTCGTCAAGAAGGTATATCACCGTTCCCTACACTCCACAACAAAACGGTATAGCAGAACGGATGAATAGGACGCTGCTGGATAAATCGAGGTCGCTGATTTTTGACATTGGATTGCCAAAAATGATGTGGGGTGAAGCTGTGCTGACCGCTGCCTACCTTGGAAACCGAAGTCCGACGTCAGCACTACGAGAAATGAAGACGCCCTACGAAATGTGGTACCAGAGGAAGCCGGATGTGGACAACCTGAAGGTCTTTGGTTGTACTGCATATACCCACGTTCCTAAGCAACATCGAGATAAGCTTGATCCGAGGGCCAAGAAGAATGTGATGATCGGTTACGCCACTAACGGTTATCGCATTTGGAACACGACGAAAAAGCAGCTCTTTGTTTTAAGAGATGTAATGTTCGATGAGAAGCCGAGGCCTAGAGCATGGATGAGTCTGGAAGAGGAAACCACAGAATCTGTGACGGAGGTACCGTTGCCAACTGCATTGGAAGAACCTGCTAATGAGGAAGTGGATCCTGAAAATAATTTCGTTGATACGTTGGTCGAAGAAGATGAATTGGATCCTCAGCCAAAAGAAGCGGTGACAGCAGAAAAGCCGAATCGTAAAACGTGTGCTCCGAAGAAGTTCCAGGATTACCAGATGTCGTGCCATGCTGAAGCGTCGCGTTGGTTGAATACGCACTGAATGCGGAAAATTTTGTGGAGAATTTGCCGAAAACTATCGAGGGCCTGAAACAACGTGATGGAAATTTTGGAAAAAGGCAATCGAAAACGAATTAGAATCTTTGCGGCGGAATGAAACTTGGGAATTGGTGCCGAGGCCGCAGAACAGAAATGTTATCGACAGCAAATGGGTTTTCTGCGTGAAGCGAGATGCAAACGGTGATGTGGAACGTTACAAGGCCCGTCTAGTTGCAAGAGGTTATTCGCAGCGTGAGGATCTGGATTACAACGAGACGTTTACGCCTGTTGCTAAAGTTACGACGGTGAGAATATTCCCAGCTAACATGAAATCGTAATAGAAATGATAATCCAACTCGAATATTAAGACATTTTCAATAACCATCGTAAACAAATTGGTATTGAGTGATTTTCTATCATTCATTTACGACAAGCTTTGCCCAAAAAAATGTGAATCGGATAGCAGTTTAGTCAATTCGTAAATATGTCTTCAAATAGTTGACAACACGCTAATTCGACATTTACGATTTGAGTGAACTGATTTACGATTAATGGGCGGTCCTTCCTTCTTTCTTCCTTTGACCGGTTCGTGAACAGAAAGTCTTACATATAGAGCTATAGCGCGAATCATTTCAACTGATGAGTTGGTATCGTGGTAAGATACCGGACAGACAACTCGAAGGCTGGAGTTCAAATCTCGGTCAGGGAAATTTTTTTTTCGTTTTATTCTTTTACTTCAAATCGTATATTTTGCTTTTTGTGGGGAAATCGAATCGTTAAAATCTTGGCATTGTAGATATATCGCCTCCACTTTTATAGCTATATGCTATTTTGGTAAGTTTAATACAATCTTTTCATCTGGTATATTCGTTTGATTAATTCTGTTGTTCCTGCGATATACCCTCTTAAATGTTTGCTGGGTTGTTAGCAATTGCGACACAACGGAACTACTTCATTTATCAAATGGACGTAAAGACGGCGTTCTTGAATGGTCGATTGAAGGAAGAGATATTCATGAGCCAGCCGGAGGGATATGATTCTGCTGACCGGAATTTGGTGTGCTGTCTCAAGAAATCTCTTTACGGATTGAAGCAAACGCCTAGAAGTTGGAATGAAGAGGTCGAAACTGGACAGCTGCCTATACAAGTTTGAAGCTGGAAAGAATGTCATCCATCTACTCCTTTATGTGCATGATATTCTATTGGTATCCAATGATGTAGCTGAGCTGGAAAAATTGAAAAAGAAATTTGAAATGAAAGACATGGGTGAAACAAAGCAATTCCTTGGACTAAAGATAGACCGTGAACCTGGAAAAATGAAAGTCAGTCAACCGAAGTACATCAGAAATCTATTGAGGCGATTTGGAATGCTGGAATGTAGCCCCATGTCAACTCCGATGGAAGCTAATTTGAAATTAGGACGCAATGGAAATGCTGAAACAACCAAGAAACTCAACAAGGAACTCATTGGCTGTCTGACCTATCTAACCGTTTCAACGAAGCCGGACATCACTGCTGCTGTGCACTATTTCAGTCGTTTTCAAGCATCTCTAACCGAAATTCACTGGACTCATCTGAGACGAATTCTGAGGTTTCTGAAAGGCACATCGGACATTGGTTTGGTCTATTAACGCCAGCAAGAGATGGAACCCTTGATTGGATATGACGATGCTGATTGGGGAAGCAACGACGACAGAAAATCGATTTCTGGTTTCGTATTCCAGATCTATGGACCTACGGTGTCCTTGGCTACCAAGAAGCAAACCATTATTGCCTCATGATCAACAGAAGCAGAGTACGTGTCAATAAGCCAAGCTGCCTGTGAAGCTGTATGGCTCCGCAATCTACTAACGGAACTAGGAATAATTTTGAAAAAGTCCTATTGTATTATACGAAGATAACCAATCTTGTATCCGAGTAGCTAAGGAGCCCCGAGACCATAAGCGGTTGAAACACATTGACATACGATGCAATTTCATCCGAGAGTGTATGCAGAATGGAATCATCAAGCCGGTGTATGTTGTCTTTTTTTTATTAGTTGATCACCCAGGTGGTAAATCCTTTTTACGGATTGCATTCCAAGGCACGGCGAGCCACCGCGTCCCCCCAGTTTGCTACTCTGGGTCCATGGGTGCAATTGGACGACTCATGATACTATGTACCCCTACGCCATAAAATCCACCTGGGGCCTTTGGCCATAATTCCCATCCGGACCTGCAACGAAGGCTGTACCCAGGGATGGGAGACCATTCTCGCGCAATGCGCTTCACGGCAAATACTCGTTTATTCGTACTACACCAGCAATCATCATCCACTCTTTGTCACGATTCACGACTTACGGGTTGGCAGTCCGTTAGCCGCTACTCGTGACTCGAGTCCCACATGCGGCCTCTTGTCGCAATTCGCCTCTCTTCACGACTCGAGGCCCTCTCACATTCCCCCTCTTGACACAAATTGAGGCGTCTATACCCACCTCTCCTCGTGTCTCGAGAGCCCTCGTTCATTCCGTCTCTTGACCCAATTCGAGACGAGAACAACTCGCCTCTCCTCGGGTCGGGAGATAATCACAAATCCCACTTTTTCTCCGTCCCGACACTTCGAGACCCATCCTGAGGCCCATCCAATGGGCACCACATATTACGGCACAAGGCTCCTCTGCCCGTCGTGAGTCGGTCATATCCGCGAATCAGGGCTAGGACCACCCGACGCGCGAATTCGACCAACACCCGCTCGAACATTTGGTCGTCCCGCATATCGGGGTCGCGACTACCCGATACACGTTACGACCCCACCCTCTTGCAACTAAGCACTGGTACCAAGGTGCCCAGTCGCACCACGTTTTTGTCCCACTCGGCACGCAGCCCGTCGGTAGCTGACTGTACCAAGTGTGACGTGTAGTTCTCTTGGCCGTACATCTACAGGTGACGAGTCTGTAGACACGTTTCCACTCTGCACCACGGGGAGGTGGAACTACGTCGCAGGTGTATGTTGTCTCGAAGGATCAAGTAGCAGACATCTTTACTAAAGACCTTACCAGAGGACCGTTCCAGTACATGCGTATGAAGCTCGGATTACTTGGTTAAGCGAGGGTGTTAGAGTAACCAAGTTAGCCTTGATCACTAACGAAGAATGTAATGTTAGGGAAATATAACTTGTTGTTACCAGACTACCAAACACTTCAGTCGTCTTTAAATTACTGCGTCCATCAAGAACTACTAATCGAGCCGTGAGAAATGAGGTATGAGAAGCAAAAAGTGGTGTCTCACGTACAGCACGTTAGGAGAGAGACTTGAAAAGGGAGAAGCGAAAGGTGTGGGATGAGAAATGCAACGAAAGAGTTGAGACGTTATATCTCATGTCTCATGTCTCATGTCTCATGTCTCATGTCTCATGTCTCATGTCTCATGTCTCATGTCTCATGTCTCATGTCTCATGTCTCATGTCTCATGTCTCATGTCTCATGTCTCATGTCTCATGTCTCATGTCTCATGTTTCATGTCTCATGTCTCATGTCTCATGTCTCATGTCTCATGTCTTATGTCTTCTTATGTCTCAAAGCTAAGCTTTTGTCAATTTAAAGTTATTCTGAGTGTTTCTCATTGGGACTATCTTGCCGTGTTGAATGAGTTGGTTCACCTAAGGACGACCCCACCCAGAGGCAAAATATTCCTAAACTGAACGATGCGAAAAATTCATCCTAGCGCGAGGACCGAATCTTACCGGTATCAGATGAAAAAAAAATTGACACTAGAGTTTCCGGCAGCGACCAGGGAATATTGTATGTATAGAGGAAGAAAGAAAGCCAGCGCGCAGTATCAGCAAAAAAAGATGAAACTCAACTAAAATAAACGTCCGTCCCGTGCATCTTGGTACAGCGCACGCGGAAATTATAAAAATTAATATTAAAAATGGGTACTACGCGCTTCCATGCTTGCCAGTCAGTGTTGAACGTTTGAGGAAAAAAAAATCAAAACTGTTGGCGATGCCAACTGGGTGCCACGAAAGGGGAAGTTGATAAAGGCGGAAGCTCACATCGAAAACACAAAAAAGATGAATCCTGTTACCGGATGGTCAAGAAAAATGATTCCCGGTAACGGTATTGAGCAAAACTCATGCAAAAAGGTTGTGCACCAGTGAAAGTTGCTCGGGCCATTAGTGACCTTAGACTTAACCATGTTGGGAAAAATCATCTTCGGAAGTTGAATGGAAGGTTTTAAAAGGTTCAAACCCTTGAAAAAAATGTTGTCCAAACAGTCTAAAAAGTCATAAAGTCATAAAGTCATAAAGTTATAAAGTCATAAAGTCATAAAGTCATAAAGTCATAAAGTCATAAAGTCATAAAGTCATAAAGTCATAAAGTCATAAAGTCATAAAGTCATAAAGTCATAAAGTCATAAAGTCATAAAGTCATAAGTCATAAAGTCATAAAGTCATAAAGTCATAAAGTCATAAAGTCATAAAGTCATAAAGTCATAAAGTCATAAAGTCATAAAGTCATAAAGTCATAAAGTCATATAGTCATAAAGTCATAAAGTCATAAAGTCATAAAGTCATAAAGTCATAAAGTCATAAAGTCATAAAGTCATAAAGTCATAAAGTCATAAAGTCATAAAGTCATAAAGTCATAAAGTCATAAAGTCATAAAGTCATAAAGTCATAAAGTCATAAAGTCATAAAGTCATAAAGTCATAAAGTCATGAAGTCATAAAGTCATAAAGTCATAAAGTCATAAAGTCATAAAGTCATAAAGTCATAAAGTCATAAAGTCATAAAGTCATAAAGTCATAAAGTCATAAAGCCATAAAGTCATAAAGTCATAAAGTCATAAAGTCATAAAGTCATAAAGTCATAAAGTCATAAAGTCATAAAGTCATAAAGTCATAAAGTCATAAAGTCATAAAGTCATAAAGTCATAAAGTCATAAAGTCATAAAGTCATAAAGTCATAAAGTCATAAAGTCATAAAGTCATATAGTCATAAAGTCATAAAGTCGTAAAGTCATAAAGTCATAAAGCAATTTAGTCATACATTCTTACCGAACATCAACTATCAAATAGTTTGTCGAGTTCAAAGTAGTTGAAATCCCACAGAGAATGGTTGGATTTCCGTATTTCTTTCGATTATTATTGAAGGCTTTTTAAAATTTAGTCATTTCAATAAAAGAAAATTGAATACTCATACTGAAAAAGAAAATCTTTTTTCATTCTAAAAAATACAACCTCCAAACAACTTCTGGCTCAGAAGGAATCATAAAACTATCTCACAAAGTTGTCAGTGAAGATAAAAAAAACTTAATAAAATTTTCTGAAATAAATCGCTACCGGAATGGTGGAAAGAACAAGGTAGTAGAAAAAAATATTAATTATTGCTTTAATTTTCATTCCCTGTTTTCACTCTAACCCCCTTCAACGTTAGGGCAGCTCCAGATGATCTCACGTGTCCATGGGGTTTTGTCATCCCTTTTGGGAGTTTTTTCCGTGCATTGTCCTCGAGTTGCCATAGGATGGCAGCCAATGGGGAGAGTTCTTCTATGAGATTGAGAGGATGAGTGATAAAAAAATGAAACTCAGTAACATAAGAAGAGTTATATACAACAAAACACTATCGCCCGTTTTGTGATTCCTCAGGGAGCAAAAAATTTAACTTTTTGATATTCTTTCTTGAAAAAGATAAAACATTTATTTTTAGTCCAGATTTTGTAGGCAAAAAAATTGTTATCAATGATTTTATGGCTTACGATTTCATAACTGTTAACATAAAGTTGCCAGATTATACTAGTCTAAAATGTTGTTAAAATTTGTTCGTATAGGGCAAAAAGAGACATTGAACTCATTTTTGTAGTGGTACTTGATTTAAACTTTCTAAGTACAATTTTTACTACAAATCTAATTTACAGTCAGTCTTAAAATCAAAGAAAAAGCAAGCATTTGAAATTAACTGACAAATGACGAAGAATGTGTTCTTTTTTATTTTGATTAAAAATGTTTTGAATGATGTATCAAACATAAAAATTGAAAGATTTCATGCAAAGTTATGTTCAACAGATGCAGTTATTAAATAATTTTTTTTTTGATTATTTTTGAGAATACTTGCTTTATGTTCTCTCACCGAGGTAAAAGACCTCCACTACTTTGGCCTAGCCTCATATGCCATTTTTATGTTGTCGTATGGCTTCCAAGTAGCGCTTTCCGACGAGACTGACCAGACCACAGAAAATCAAGACAGTACAAGCTGTCAACGATTTTTCCTTCAGCAAAAACCTCCCCAGAAAACTCGAACCGAACTTGGTTGCCCAGAAAAATCACCTTTTTCCCGTTCTCGGAACATTTTCGAACTGAGAGTAAATTCTCTTCCAGTTCGGGTATAAAAAAACGTTTTTTTTATTGATTTTACTACTACGCTCTTCAATACAACTTTGCCAGTTTTTTTTAGCACATAGACTCTCGCCAAATTTAGCCGTTTCTATGATGACGGGCTCGGCAAGGTCTCTGACGTCCTGGAGAAGTCCTTCATCCTGAATCATGTGCTGGGTGGCACCGAAGTCAACAAAAAATCTGACCCTGCGCTCTTTTCGTCCGCTGGTAACCCAAGCAGTTTTTTTTCTATAGTTTTTTTCTCAAATAAATGACTCAACGATCTGATGATCTTCCAACGTTTGAGGTCATGGAGCCTGGCGCGCATCGCTATCCAGGAATAGGTGCCAACGCGCTGGTAGGTCTTCTCATATCGTAACCCGATTATGCGGTTCAGGACGATGATGTTGAAGATAAGGTTTATAGCAACTAATCGGCGCTCAATCCTCCACTTCCATGCTGCGAAGGTCTCCTCCAGGCCGTCGGAAAGAAAGTCAAGCATGCTACCCGCAGCGTGACTGGTGACGGCATCGAGAGTACCCATCTCGGAAGACGGCCCTCGCCGGGCTGGGCAACTGGCTGAGTCGAGAGTAACCCTCTCGGAAACTGACCATTCCCGGACTCGTTCTTTGGCTGCTAGTTCCTCATTTTCCTGGTGGACTTCGTTTCCTTCTTCGGAACCTGGGCTTGAGACATCTTTGCTGAAAACCTCGGACCTTGACTGATTCCTGGATGACCTCTTCGGACCTCTGACTGGCTGGAATGCTCCTGGACTCGCTAACCGCAAGTGTTCGAAAAATTTCTATAGAGAGTACCCCTCTTACGCTATCTCCTATTCCTCCCCAGACGTGTCTGGGCCCATAACCTGTTGAATTCAATAATTTAGCTACAGGGATTTGGTTTGAAAATGAGATACCGTTTGTTCATTTCTGTTCGTCAAGTCCTTACAAGCGAACTTAGACCTATAGCGATTCCAATGTTGTCGCTTATTCTAATCATTCCAAAAATACTATCATTCCTTAAATACTATCATATTCTGGGCTAACCACCCAGAATAAACTGCCAACACTGCAGGGTAACTCATAAGCACAAGCTGTGTTGGCTGAGTTCAGCGTGCATGATGACAACATTTGTATAGAGTACTAGCTGACCCGGTGAACTTCGTTTTACCTTTAAACAAATAAATCGTAATAAATGTTTTATTTCATCTACATGTCCTTTACTTCATCGTGCTCGTGAATCGCTTTTTATGAAAATCGTAACAAAATTACATTGTACGACTTGTGTCCCATTTAAAGTTGATTTTGTATGGGAACCTTCCTTTCATAAAAAGTGAGACTCTTGAAACTATTATACAAACCATCTCTGACCCCAAAAACCCTCGGATACCAAATTTCACTTCATTCCGACCGACCGTTTATACGTGATGGTGTTACAAAGAAAACGCCTCCATTTTTATATATAAGAAGAGATAATTTTGTATGAGGACCTCCCTTCCATAAAAAGTGAGATTCTTGAAACTATTACACAAACCATCTCTGATCCCAAAAACCCTCGAATACCAAAGTTTACTTCATTTCGACCGACCGTTTATACGTGATAGTGTTACAAAGAAAACGTCTCCATTTTTATATATCAGATGTGAATAAGAGATAATTTTGTATGAGGATCCCCCTTCCATAAAAAGTGAGATTCTTGAAACTATTATACAATCCATCTCTGACCTCAAAAACCCTCGGATACCAAATTTCACTTCATTCCGACCGACCATTCATACGTGATGTTGTTACAAAGAAAACGCCTCCATTTTTATATATAAGAAGATGTGAATAAGAGATAATTTTGTATGGGGACCCTCCTTCCATAAAAAGTGAGATTCTTGAAACTATTATACAAACCCCCGAGGAAGACGACTGCGCCATTTCGTCATTCCGAAGAAAGAGCCCGTAGAGGAGGAACGGCGCCTGGTAGCTCTCCGGAGCGCAAAAACGAGGACTCCGACTCCGAGGCATTGGATGAGATCGTGATGGCCGTCAACAACATCGTCCTGAACCGCATAATCGGGGTACGATATGAGAAGACCTACCAGCGCGTTGGCACCTATTCCTGGATAGCGATGCGCGACAGGCTCTATGACCTCAAACGTCGGAAGAACATCAGATTGTTGAGTCATTTATTTAAGGAATACGATCTGTTCGCTCGGGAGTTTGATCGCATGGATGTGAACATCCACGCGCTGATCTCCGCGGTTTTTTAACGTAAAGGCCGACGTGGAAAAATCATGCAGACTGTCGAAGCTCGACGTTCAACTGCTAGGGTTACCAACGGACGAAAAGAGCGCAGGGTCAGATTTGTTGTCGATTCCGGCGCCACTCAGTAAATAGCCCAGGATGAAGGACTTCTCCAGGACGTCAGCGACCTTGCCGAGTCCGTCATCATAGAAACGGTTAAATCTGGCGAGAGTCTACTTGCTAAAAAAACTGGCAAAGTTGTATTGAAGAGCGTAGATGGTAAATCAATAAAACCCATAATACTCTACCACGTTCTTTTTATATCCGAACTGGAAGAGAATTTACTCTCAGTTCGAAAATCCACCGAGAACGGGAAAAGGGTGAATTTTCTGGGCAACCAAGTTCGGTTCGAGTATTCTGGGGAGGTTTTGGCTGAAGAAAAAATCGTGGACACTCTTGTACTGTCTTGATTTTCTGTGGTCTGATCAGTCTCGTTGGAAAGCGCTACTTGGAAGCCATACGACAACACAAAAATGACATATGAGGCTACCAATTACCAATTTCGATATCAAAATTTTTTTGAAGAGAGTTAAAAGACTAAAGAATCAAGTGCTTTTCAATTTTTTTATCGGAAAAATAGCTTCAAATTTTTATGAAAATAGGACAGCACCAAGGAAGGTCGTACTTTGCCCAACCTTACTATATGCGTACTAATATGCGGTTATTTTCATCCGCTTTCAGCATGGGTAACCAACATTTTCAGTCGGCGAGCCAAATTTTAAATAGGCGATTAGTCTGCGGGCCAAATATAATTTGCTATCACATTTGTCTTCTTTTCATTTTTTATAAATGTATTTTAAACATATTTATTGAAATAATTTTATAAAAAACACAATAAAATTTGTAAAAAAATTTTCCATGAATTTTAAAAGAATACACTTATGGTAGTTTTTTTTATCACCGAACTGGATGTTGTTTATTTTTATGTATTAATGAGATATCTGAGAAGATAAACAGAAAAATCGAAAAAGAGGAAATTATTTTTTTTCGAAAAGTAGTTATTGGAAAAAAGGCTGTTATTTCTACAGCTTTGGAAATCATGAAATTTTTCAACTCTTATCAATCACAAACATCAGTATCCAAAATACATCTAGCATTCGAATTAAAATGTTTGGAAGATATTTGCAAAATCGTATTGAAATAAATAAACAATATAGGGAAAAATACTTTGATGAGCTATAAATGTCATAGGACTCAAAATAACGGCCTCAAACATTAATTTAGGTTTATCGAAATTAAATTGATGGTATTTACTGAATCAGTTATTGCTATACTCATTCAAAAGAAGTCATTCTTTGAAAGTGCTGTTATCGATAAATGTTACCACACGCTAACAGTTTTCAAACTGTTCATCAGAATGTGTTTCCAAACAGCGAAATCACCATCAATCCATCCTAAGTAATCATAAGCACTAAAGCTTTGCATTTTAATAACTTTATTGCTTTATACCAGCATTCAAGTGCTAAATTACTCTTTATCAGCACATTAAGTGCATTTTATCAGCTTTGCACAATTCTTTTGAAATGCGAAATATGTAGCTCTAAATCAGAACGACAAATACTTTATTTTCTATGCCTAAAATTGCCGTCACACAAGCTTGCATCATTGCTTTTTAGCACTATAAAAGCACTACATTGGTTTTAGACCAAAGCACATACATATTGATTGATGCTGAATTTATGCAAATTTAGGGCACCGGTTGCAGAAATTCGATTTAAATAGGGCTTTTTTTCAAAGATTCAACGCGAACCTTAAAGATCCACCAGCAGAGCTACTGAAACATGTCTTAGCCATGGGTGTCACGAGTTCGATTCCATGTCATCTTCAGCCGAAAAATATAAGAAAAAAAACATGTGGGAAATTAAACCCGAGAAATCCCCTTAATATGCATTAACGAATATCAACATGAGCAAAATTCAATATCAGGTCGTTACTATTATCAGCCATGATTTTATGATTTTATGACTTTATGACTTTATGACTTTATGACTTTATGATTTTATGTTTTTATGACTTTATGACTTTATGACTTTATAACTTTATGACTTTATGACTTTATAACTTTATGACTTTATGATTTTATGACTTTATGACTTAATGACTTTAAGACTATGACTTTATGACTTTATGAATTTATGACTTTACGACTTCATGACTTTACGACTTTATGACTTTATGACGTTTTGACTTTATGACTTTATGACTTTATAACTTAATGACTTTATAATTTTATGACTTTATGACTTTATGACTTTATGACTTTATGACTTTATGACTTTATGACTTTATGACTTTATGGCTTTATGACTTTATGACTTTATGACTTTATGACTTTATGATGTTATGACTTTATGACTTTATGACGTTTTGACTTTACGACTTTATGATTTTATGAATTTATGACTTTTTGACTTTATGACTTTATGACTTTATGACTTTATGACTTTATGACTTTATGACTTTATGACTTTATGGCTTTATGACTTTATGACTTTATGACTTTATGACTTTATGACTTTATGACTTTATGACTTCATGACTTTATGACTTTCTGACTTTTTGACTTTATGACTTTAAAACCGAGAAACATACATAGGTTAGCCGTTCCGGTCTCTATTTTAAACCGATATGATTATCGAAAAATCTTTATCCTTTCCCTAACCTCTCTCTTAACCTTCACTTGCATCCACCCCTTTCACCCGACAAACTGTAATCAGCGACATCTATTAGCGGTAATTTATTCATGATGTAATTTATGATCTATTTACATAATTCAATAGAATCAATAGAACCTCTTCCCGGTTGGGCTTAGAATACTTGTTGTCGTTGCTGCGTAGCTGTATCTAACCTAGAAAATCCCATTCGGTCGCTTGGTGCCCCTCTAGGTTTGTGGTCATTCATAAATTGAGGCTTGCTGTATCAGGTAGGTACCTGGAAACCTAGGCTAATTGCTTGAGTTGCCCGACAAGAAATGTTTTATGCAGATATGCCCTTGAAAATTATGTCCCAAGCGATGTTCGCCCTAAGTCCCGGCTTCTAGATCGTTCAATTGTCAAATGGGGCTCATTAGCGGAGACAACCAACGAAATGACCGTCATCATCATCGTCAAGGGACCTTCGTCGCTGCAAGAGGGAGCTGCTGCTGCTATTTTGCTAGGAGATGGGTAACTGACCGAAAAATGATAGTCATTTTGAACAGTTTTTTTAAGCATCAGATTTGCTGCTGCCCTCCTGGTCGGACTCATTAGCATAGAGCCAACATTGTGAATAAATTTAAAGGTTGACTGACGTGTTTTTTTAGCTGCACGATACGTCCATCTTCTGGACACTCTCGATGTGATGACAAGTCTTGCATCGATCGTATAAAGGGTGATCGTCATCGGAAGGTTCAATGTCAAGGTTCCGCGCAAGTCAAACTAGTTCGGCAGATTTGCGCTTGTTTTGAGCGAAAACAGCTTCCGCGAGTAGTCATTAGCACAAAGTGGCACTCATCAGCCACTTCTTCACGCACAGGACGCATAAAGGTGTAACTTCGAGATATGGCAGATAAACATTGAACGGAGGGTATGAGAATCGTTTTCTTCTTAATAAGTGGATCGATCCGTCACGGACCATAATTTCATGTTTCCATTTGAGAATCCGGTCCATGAATACCTAGGTTTGGACACAATGCTGTCGGATAAGGGGTTCAAAGGGTCTATAACACTAGTTTACAAAATTTAAAAAAAAAAATCATGGACGCTGCATACGAAAATGATATTAAAAAAATCTCAGTAGAACAGTTTTTAAGTTATGCTCTAAATATGTCTGTCTGTCTGTCTGTCTGTCTGTCTGTCTGTCTGTCTGTCTGTCTGTCTGTCTGTCTGTCTGTCTGTCTGTCTGTCTGTCTGTCTGTCTGTCTGTCTGTCTGTC
>NC_073691.1:147079926-147089926 GCF_029784155.1 Uranotaenia lowii
AAAGAGAAGATGATTTCTTAATTTTTAATCAATATGGATGGATGGATGGAAAATGGATGATACAAATTAAAAGTAAAACAAACAAACCCAATCTGTTAAAATGAAAAAAGTCTTTATTAATTCGTTGCTTCAACTGAGTAAAATATAATCTTATAAGCTACTCCTGGATTAAAATTCACGTCCTACGTCTTGAAACTTAATATAAAGTTAATGTTCATAAATTTATAAACAAAAAAAAGAACTATCATTTAAAACTGCCAAGTGTTCAACGGAATCTCTCTGATTTGTTCGTTATTTAACGTCTTTTCTCTACTAAAATACCACCACATACCTACTGGTTTGTGGACTGATAAAACTAACTGTCATCTGCCCGTCATAAATACTACCTTTGAGAAATATTTCCTATTTATTGTCTATCAATGGGAGCTGCGTCTCAGTTCTATGAGAAACAACCCGAGTCGGTACGATGTTCGTTTTTCCGTTCTGGATTCAGGAAAACCCGGACCCAACATTTCGATTATGAGTATTTATCGTGTTTTTCAGATTCATTTTTCCATAGATTTATGTTACAAACTAGAACTCTCGGCTTCAAATTGAGTTATATTGACCTGATCTAGATTTCCAATTGGCAAATTGAAATTCCGTACTTTCTTCTCGATGGGTTTCAAAAACTGAGCTCTCATCTGACCTGTTTGATCTTCTCTGAGTAATGGAAAAATGTCTTTTAATAGTTCTTTCTTCTAATGACCTAAATCTCGTTTTCTTTCTCTTTGTTTCACTCTCATCTCGGGCTCTTATTTATCTACGTCTACATTAAGAAACCAAGTTAGAAATACATAAATAAAAGGTGATGCTATAAATTTGTCGAAAGTTTGACATTTTTTTTTCCTATTATTTCGACACAAGTTTGGCAAAAGTGTTGGCCTGTTCCCATTTCTGTCTGCCTTTGACCCTTTCGTATTAGCACGGTGTCATCTTATTTGGGAAATTTAAAAAACCCCATCAATTTTTTTAAGGGGACAGAGTGTTGTATCGATGTGTTCCTACTCTCACAAACCAAGGGGAGGGTGGACACCTCGGATGTTTGAGAGTCTTATTGACCGGCTGCCGGAAGTTTGTACCGGGGATACATGTATAGGGTAGGGTCTACTTAAATTAGTTCCGTCACAAAGTCCGGCTGATCGGCACCACTGCTGGTCCCGCTCGGTTGCTGCACCTGGAAGGTTGACCCCCGGAATTCGTACATCTGCAATGAGAGAGACGGAGGATTATAGAAAGTTGTATATGCAAACAAAGGTTATGAACAAACCATTAAACCCCATTTTTATGTACTTTATGCGATAAAGTTTCATTTCAAATTATGCCACGGTTTTCAAAGTTGTAGAAAAACAGCAAGTTTAGATAGATCTGAGTTACGATGAAAGCAACAAGATCAGAACAATTTAAATGAAAAAGTGTAAAAAGCGTCACTTACTTAAGGGTTCAATACATCATTCAAACTTTTGTGCAAGTTCGAATACTCTACGACGCTTGTTTGAATCTGTGCTAACCAACCCCTAGTTGACTGTACTTAGTGGAAGTGAGCAATTGATCAAAAGTTTCTGTAAAAGAACTGTAAAGACAAGGAAGGTGGGGGGTTTATTAAAGCCCAATCTCAACCTTTCGCCTCAGAAAGTGGCCAAAAAGGTAAATATTTTACATAATTTTAACAATTTTCTTCTACAATATATCAACAACAACAACAGAACAACCCAAGGAACACAGACTAAGCTAACTAGCATTTGGATGTTTTATTTGGGTTTTATTATGGCATTTTCTTGTGCAGCTCGTTTTATGACGGTTCAATTATGGTCATGCAAAATGCTTATATTCTTGAATCGACCATATGTTTTTAGAAAATTTTGAAAACGCTAATAAGGCTTTTATTAAACATACTGTTGTAGTTGCTTTGTTTAAACTAAATAAAACACAAACTTAGAAGTTTGCTCCAAGCTTTCTTTTGCATGTTTTATAGTAGCACTCAGTGTCTGATTACACTAGTTTACAAAATTTTAAAAAAATCGCGAACTTGATTAACTGACCAACATTTTTAATGTAAAATCGGGCGCTGAATCCGAAAATGAAATTCAAAAAAATCTCAGTAGAACCGATTTCGAGTTATGCTCCAAATATGAAATTTCGAAAAAATTAAAAAAAATCTTGTACTTAGATGAAAATATCTCGGACGGCACAACAGTAATTTGAAATCCCTCTTTTGCATATTGAAGGTGAATAAGTTTGTTATCGATCATCTGAACACTGTTTTTGCGTTTGACCAACAGTTTTGTTGATATTAGTGACTTTATGAGAAAAAAAAATTATAAAAAACGCATTTTTTTAGAGAAAATTTTGTTTCAACGAAAGTTTTAGACTCGATGGCAGCATTTAAAAAATCTGATTTTCTTTTGCGCTTGCATGTTAATTTAAAACAAAGATTTCAAGTGATTATTTATCAAAATCGGTTGAAAATTGAAGAAGTTATGGCTATTTTACCATAACTGAAATTTTTGGAGTTTTTAATAATTTAACGAACCGCAGTACACTTATCATAGTATAGGAAGAATGAAACATGATAAATCTCACTCGCTCCAAGTCAAAATTATTTATTAGCTTACCAGAAGGTCACATGCCAAGTTTCTGGAAGATCTGACCATAGGGAGGGGTTGCTTAAGTCTCAAACGTGAATAAAATTTTGAGGTATTTTGCCCGGAAGAAACGAAAAATACTGGTGTTTCATCAAAAACTTTTTTCATCACTAGCTGATTGTTTTTTATGGTTGATTTTCTAAAAGCCTAAGTTGAGACAAATATTTCACCCGAAGACTGTAAGTCGATTGGATTTGAAACAGAAAAGTTATTGCGGTTCAAACGCCGCAAATTTTGTCCAACACGCAGTGAGTACTTTTTACGCATTGCGTTTCATACGACAATTTTCGACCAAAATACAATCTTTGAATCGCAATAACTTTTCTGTTTCAAATCCAATCGAGTTACATTCTTCGGATGAAATATTTGACTCAACTTAGGCTTTAAGAAAATCAACCATATAAAACAATCAGCTAGTGATAAAAAAAAGTTATTGATGAAACACCAGTATTTTTCGTTTCTTCCGGGCAAAATACCTCAAAATTTTATTCACGTTTGAGACTTAAGCAACCCCTCCCTATGGTCAGATCTTCCAGAAAGCATGTGACCTAGACTGGCCCAAATTTGTATGGGATGATTTTTACAACAATTTTTTCAACGCGGCACCTCCTAGATTTGTGCTTTTAGGTGAAAAAAATGACTTTCTGAAAGTTTCAGGTCATTTGGCCGAATCACGAGCTGGCGCAAAGGACTTGAAATTTGTATGGAGATTTTCGGCAAAATGTATGAAAAATCGACATACTTTCACTCTGTGTGTTCTAAAATGCGTTTCTCAGAATTTCAGGGATTGTAGTTCAAACGATGACAAACAAGTTTGTAAAAAATTATGACGCGATACGAGTTGACTGTGATGAGTTATCCGCAATTGAATGTGTGATCTTTTTCGCATTTCATCGATATATCGTGAACAGTGTATAGGTGGATTATTAGTATTAACTTGACCGCATTGTCACACAATAAGAATATCAGATAGAAAGTTTGTGTCCTCGGCAAAGTTTTAGCTTATTTTATAACAAATATCTTTGCAAAAAGTTGAAAGAAAGGTTTGATAAACTATGAGCTGCTGCAATGTGTGACGATGCGATCAAGTTAGTGCGATTATAAGCCCATACACCGTTCACGATATATCAAAGAAATGCGAAAAAAATATCACACATTCAATTGCGGATAACTCATCTCAGTCAACTCGTATCGCGTCACAATCTTCTACAAACTTGTTTGTCATTGTTCGAACTACAATTCCTGAAATTCTGAGCTTTCTAGCATACTGGAAACATATTTTAGAACACAAAGAGTGAAAGTATGTCGATTTTTCATACATTTTACCGAAAATCTCCATACAAATTTTAATTCCTTTGCGCCAGCTCGTGCTTCTGATAAATGTCCTGAAACTTTCAGAAAGTCATTTTTTCACCTAAAGGCACCAATCTAAGGGGTGCCGCATGGAATATAAGGATTTTTTTGGTTATGGGCCAGTCTAATGTGACCTTCTGGTAAGCTAATAAATAATTTTGACTTAGAGCGAGTGAGATTTATCATGTTTCATTCTTCCTATACTATGATAAGTGTACTGCGGTTCGTTAAATTATTGAAAACTCCAAAAATTTCAGTTATGGTAAAGTAGCCATAACTTCTTCAATTTTCAACCGATTTTGATAAATAATCACTTGAAATCTTTGCTTTAAATTGACATTCAAGCGCAAAAGAAAATCAGATTTCTTAAATGCTGCCATCGAGTCTAAAACTTTCGTTGAAACAAAATTTTCTCTAAAAAAATGCGTTTTTTATAAATTTTTTTCTCATAAAGTCACTAATATCAACAAAACTGTTGGTCAAACGCAAAAACAGTGTTTAGATGATCGATAGAAAACTTATTCACCTTCAATATGCAAAAGAGGGATTTCAAATTACTGTTATGCCGTCCGAGATATTTTCATCTAAGTACAAGAACTTTTTTAATTTTTTCGAAATTTCATATTTGGAGCATAACTTAAAATCGGTTCTACTGAGATTTTTTTAAATTAATTTTCGGATTCAGCGCCCGATTTTACATTGGAAATGACCTTCAGTTTATTGAGTTCAAAAATGCTGTAAACTAGTGTTATTAAACCGCCATAAAACTTTTCAACAGTTCTCGATCAAGATGTCAAAACAAACCACGCTCAGATTAGATAGCACTTATTTGAATTCCCATTTTTACACATTTTTTATAAGTTATGCGTGTTGGTTTTGAGTTAAAATAAAATAAAAATATAAAAATCTTTAAAAACTTCAAATTACCGGAAGTGGAATGAATATCTCTACAATATGAGTTTTGAGTGAAAGGACCCACATAGTAGGAAAAAAATTTGTTGCTTGACGCCATAATTTATTCAAGATGGCGGCCTCCACTTCTATTTTCAAAGCCGTAAATAACTAAAAATATCATGAATGATTGTTAGGTGAAAGCAAGGTTGCGGAATCTCATGGGATTGAGATTTTTTAAGTGAGATTTTTCCTTTTTGAATCTCAGTGTGATGTTAATTAATCTCATCGTAAGCATCACAAACGGTTCTTGTCTTGAATGTTGACGTAGTCTCAACCTGAGAGTCACAAGCAGAAAAACTCCTTTTTTTAAGGGCTGAGATGCCAGATGTTTCCGATGAATTATAAATCATTCCAATGATATCACCTGGCATCCCAGCTTTTGAAACGGGCTAGAATCGAAAACATGTGGAAATAATTCATTTGCCAAATAAAATAAAATAAGAAATAATAAAAAATCCTATTAAATGAAAGTAGCGGCTTGTAGCTTCTATCCAAACGGTTAAACTTTTTGATTTTAGTTTAAAAAAATCATTTCAATAATATTCAAAGCATTTTGATAAATATTTTTGCTATAAAATAAAAGCTGACTTTTGTTGACGTTGGAACTCAAATCACTGAGAAATGTTATATCGACTCGAGTGATGTTTGAAATTCGCTGTAGGAAATTTCTGAAGTTGAAAACAAGACCGTTGCACCAAAAAGTAGGATATGATACGGCAATCAAATGCACCAAAAAATAATTTTATAATAATCATGATTGTACACTGGACTCTCTTTTAAACGTTTGTGTGATTTTATTTATGTCGAGGTTAAAAATGGGAGAAACCCATGCGCATGAAAATTGTTTAATCATAAAACGGCCCTTTAACCCAATTTGACAAAATTGAATCAATCCTGCCTAGTTGAACTTTTTGAGGTAATCTAGATGAATTCGGAAGGCTCAAAGATTTTTTTGGAACATTGTTTCCTTCTACGGTTGTTTCGAATCTTTCGTAAGGTCTCCTAGTCACTGTTCCGGTCCAAAATGCGTAGAAGCAACTTAAACACTCATGAGTGATTTGGAAAATAGCAGCATGTTCGAAAATCGTCTTATTTCGAGGAAATCGTTAAAAATAAAATTATTTGAAAAGAAAAAGTCGTTAGAAAAGAGATTCCAATGCAGTTGAAACAAAGGCACCTTATGACGAACGACATCAATCAAAGACTTCTTTATTTAAAAAAAATTAATTGATTTAAAAAAAGCAGTGATTGAATTTCAAATGCATACATATATTCTACAATGAATACAAATGAACATAGGTATATCAAGACAAAAATTTGAATGTTTGAAGATTAATCCAAATAAATATGAATATAAGAGGAATTGATAACCCTTAATAATTCCAAATTTATGCATCTTACACACTTTTACCACTGACCACACTTTTACTACTGTGATTATAATAAAGTTAAACAAAAGTTGCTCTTTTTATGTAAACAGCCGATAAAATACAAAAAAATTATTCTACAATATGTGAGTATGAATAAGATTCTCTTTTTTACTCAACTCTTGAAAAATTTAATTGAATGTCTTTTTTTTTGTTTTTGTCTAAGCAAGCAAAATTGTTTTTTCTAAATTTAAATCCCATTGTATTTATAATCAGTCGATACTATCAATCCACGTCTTGGTGATTAACATTTCGAATTTCAAACCAAGCCATTTTTGCAACTAAACAGTATAAAACTAAGGCAATTTTTTGTTTATCGCCTTCAGTTACAGTATCATAATGTTCAATAAATCCAAATCCTTACCGGGCTTTCGTAAATATGAAATCATTCATGTTGGCGCCCCGTTAATGATAAGAGCAAACCGCATAAATTTACGTTAAAAATCCCAGGGATCTTTGAAAACTATACTTTCAGCATTAATATCGTAGGGTAAAAAGTGAGGAAAACAGTTGACGATTTCTCTAATGGGATGACCAAAACAAATCTGACACCGTGTTCTTCTCTCTCGATGTGATGTTCAGCGAATTTCGTTTGAAGTCGATTCCATTGAATAACCATCATGGTTGCTGGAAAAAATAAAAAAAAACTCCAAGAATTCACAGAATCAAAAAAAAACTAAAATTGCTAACATGTTCAATAACAGCTTTTTAAAAGCTTTGGTGACCATAATTTTAAAGTATAATGATTGGTCATGATGATGTTTCTAGATTTTGGCTTCATCAGAGTTCTGGTGATGTTATAGAATGCGCCTTAGCTTTTTATGGAGATTAATGCTATAGTCCTAACAAAATTTAGCAGACCATAATAAAGCTAAATTGTTACTTGGGAATCGTATTGCACAGGAACGAAACGAACGAACGAAAGCTGCGCAACATCAGGTTTGAAGAACGTGTAGAGGGGAAGAGAAAAGAAATGAAAAACGAGTCTGAGAGTTTTAAGCTTGAGAGTTTCAATTTGCTTCCACGAACGAAACTCTCTCGTGTCGTTTGTGCTCTGGAAACTTTTTTTGAGAAGATGAGATGGTGTGCGCAGCGATGCCACAATTACCGATTTTCTTGTATTTAAACCGATTTTTGACAAAAAAATACCGATTTCATACAGATTTTTCAAAAATTCGTTCAGAAAAAAAAATATTTCCCAAATATAATTAAAACTATCGTTTTTTTTTATTTTTTTGTTTTCTCAGCGTAGTCGATAGCACCTTTGTCTCCTCTCTCATCTAACACGTTAATAGATCATATCTTAAAGTTGTATGTATAAAACTAAGGAATCAAATAAATTCAATTTTGACTTCTGACAAAAAAAATTATTGATTTTTTTTTCATTTTGATCTAAACCTGCAAAAAAAACTGCAATTTTGACGAAATTTTAGAGAAATTCTCATCTAAATTGGATTTTTGATATTTTAAAAACCATAATTCAAATCTTTCCGCAGTCTCCAACAAAGTTATTGAATAAGTTAAAATATTTAATATCTAATACCCAAAACAATGTTAGACTACTTTTGATCAAAATTGCATGTTTGATAACATTGTTGCTTTTGTCAATTTTGTACTTTTGTCACTATTGCCATGTTTGTCCTTTTGTCGCAGGCGCCCCTCTCTTTTACTCATGGATAATTGTATACCATCGTCTATCGTGCCTATGACGTTGTACGTAGGTAACCGTCCCTAGCTACGCCACTTCGGTTATTGGTACGATGGGCCACTGGGAGAGGTTTCCACGATCGTGTACAATAGACGACCGAAAAATTTCTGTATGTTTGTTTGTTTGTTTGTCCTCTATAGACTCAGCCGTCTTAAGAGCTAGAGGTCTGCTCATTAGGACCAGGAATGATGAAAAATGTTTTCAGATTTTCGGATGACCCCTTCTGAAGGGGGTTGTCCATACAAGACAAATATTGTTCTCGCGATATTGACGTTACTTTTCGTCGGATTGTGTTGAAAATTTGCACGTGAGTGTTTTGAAAGATAAGCAATCGGTTTCAGGTATCAAATTTTGGATAAGGGGTCAGCCAAAGAGGTCGTCCATATTGACTATTCACTGTTAATGCGATATTGTCGTTATTATACATCGGATTCAGATAAAAATTGGTACACGAGAGTTGTGAGGGACGAGCAATCGATTTCAGGTCCTATTAAATTCAGTGTAAGGGGCCGGCAAAAAGGGTCGTCCATATAAAGTTTTCAATATTTTTGCAATTTTGTCGTTATTATACATCGGATTGGGATGAAAATTTGTACATAGTAGTTTTCAGGGATGGGCAATCGATTTCAGATGTCAAATGTTTTGCCAGGGGTCGACGAAAGGGGTCGTCCATATTAATTAATTTTTTACTATTTTTACCTATATTGACGTTATAACGCAATGAATTGCTTCGAAAATTTGCACACTAGTGACTAGAGTTTAGAGGGAAGGACAATCGATTTCAGATATCAAAGATTGTATAAGAGGACACCGAAAGGAGTTTCACATTTTGCCAATCATTGCGTTTTTGTGATCGAATCGAAACTCTTACACGGGGATTTTTTGGCACGATAAATTGATTCCTGATTTCAAATTTAGTAGCAAACGACAGATAAAGTGATCAACCAATATTTTTGTAATTATCACTTAACAATGAATTTGAAAGTACATCTGGAAAATGCTTGGCAATTGACTTTCATACAAACTGTTCAGGAAACACTCCAAGTTGAAAGCGAAACGGAGTTCGTATGGGATCAGCTAGTTGTAGATAAAAAAAACCCATTTATTAAGATAAATATCATTTTACATGTGCAGCCCAGTTTCACAAAAATGCCGAGAACAAAGGGTAAAAAAATTCACACTAATGCACATAAATACACAGACATCGTCAAACTTTTCACGCTGATTCGATAGATTCCTATAAAGGTATGTCTAAGACCCATAATTAATGATCTGCCCAATCGACCAATAACTATACCTACATATCTGTAAGAAAGGCAAAACATTTCTTCCAGTTCGTAAATCTCTAACAATCAGTAACATAATAACTTGCTGAAATATTGAAAACGTTGCGAAAACTTCTATTTCCGATGTTAACAAGATAATAACGTTAATCTAGCCTAATTTAAAATTTAACTGATATTCTAATTTTCAGAAGTACGAACGCTTCCATTCTGCCGTTGTAATTTAAGCAAATTTTCGGATTTTGTACGGACGGAACAGAGCCATCAAATCCATTCAGCTGCCATTTTGATTTATATTATACTCTCGCAAAATTCCTTACAAATAATTCCTTCACCATCCGCACTCGAATGAGAAATACTCACCGAAGGAGCTCTGCTATTCCGAAGCGTCGCATAGTCCGCCATCTCCCCGCTCAGTCCAAATCCGGCGGCCACCAGTGCTCCGGCATTTCCGGGAACCGGTCCACCAGCTCCTCCACTTCCTACTCCGGTTCCTCCTCCTCCACCACCACCAGAACCCAGCACCGTACTCAAATTGGTGGCATAATTCCGTGGCTGAATGGTGGCGTAAGTATTATCGCCCCCGCCCTG
>NC_073691.1:147094926-147104603 GCF_029784155.1 Uranotaenia lowii
GTCGCGACCCGTTCCGGCGATTCCACCTCCTTGGCCACCACTTCCAGGATGAAGCGGTCCTGGTTATATTCGGCCATGTAGTTGGCCGTCGCGATTCGGCCTTCCTTGGTGATGGTGAAAGGACTTGGCACTATGCTGCCTGTGGTTTTGGTGGCACCGTATTTGTACAGGAATGAACCACTGATGAAGAGATCCATTGTAGAATTTGCCCCCGAATCTTTGTCGGTTGCGTTGACAATCGTAACCAACTCGTTGATCGCTGCCTTGGAGCTCACACCGGCATAGTAAACATCCTGCTTGAACACCGGAGGATTATCGTTCACATCCAACACCGTAACCCAAACTTTGGCCACTGTACTGTCTCGCTCTAGCTTCTTGATCGACATCATCATCCGGTCCCTTTCACTGATCAGTAAATCTGACTTTTTACTAGCCTGGATGTACAAGGCATACATGTCCATCTCCTCCCGATCCAAGGACTTGTTCGTGAAGATGTCACCGGTGTTTTTGTCTAAATAGAACGCCCCATCTTCGTTGCCCAGCAACATGTAGTAGTAGATTTTTGGATCCGGGCTATCGTAGAAGGCTTGAATCTTCCCGATCCGTATATCCCGGGGACCATTCTCCGCGATGAACAACTTGTAAGGATTGGAAGCGTCCGGGAACTCCGGATGATTCTCGTTCACGTCCACCAGCAGCACCGTCAGGAAGCGAAGCGTCTCGAAGGCCGACGGAGTACCCTGATCCCGGGCCACCAGGATCAGCTCAAAGCGGGGCTGTTTCTTCCGGTCCAGCGATTTTCGGATCCGCAGCTCCCCGGACATCTCGTTGATGCTGAACTCGTCCGTTTCTTGCACGTTTCGATTGGTGACCTGGGGAATAGTTTAATGGGTTTCATGAGCTATCGTTCAACAATCGAAAAGGAAATTGTGAAAAGGTAATCTCTTCAAGTAGCTTAAGGATGCTATGTTAAGTTGAGACTTTCCCTACAATTTTGAGCCTCAAACCAAATATTCTACCGAGGTCGCCTAGGTCGTTTTTAACGCTTATTCATAGATTTTATATAGGGGTATGCAACAATACCAGATCTGTCTAGAGGGGTTGTAAAATTCCCAAACATGTGCTGTGGTAGGAATCAAACCCCTAGGGATGCCTACCAAAAAGATACAACCGGACTACGACTGGGGTAGACATACGGCACAACCCCAAGGTTGAAGATGTCAAGATGAGACTATTTATACCCTCTGCGTTGACTATGCCTTTTCGGGGAGTATCTGAGTAGTGTTGTTTCCCAACGAACGAATCTGTGGGGATAATACTTGGCATTTCTAGAAGTGTAGATGACAGCGGAAAGTACCCGCGAAATAGAGTGGTTCGTAACCCCAGACAAATAATTTAATTCAGTATAGGATATCATCTGCGTCGGGAATCATACAAACTTGTGTGTAGTGACAGGCGTGAGTCCAGAATGTCCTGGTGTAAAGAGGTCGGACTTCAAGTCGTTCGAGAAGAAGTCAGGCCTCGAATCACCAAGAGGAGTGGTTTGTGTGTTAAAACCCGAGTATTTATACGGACACGTCAGATCTCGAGTGGGTGGAGAACATATAAGACCTTGAGTCGACAAGAAGATAGGTTGTGTGTCATTACGAGGATTGGTCAAATCTCGAGTCGCTAGAGAGATGAGGCCTTGAGAATAGTAGAGGAGAAATGCGAATGTGTTAACCTCGTGTCGGGTCGGGTCGAAGAAGAAGTGTTGCTGAAAGAGATTTCGTTAACTAGTAACCCGTTGAGTTCACGAGTACGAGCACGAATATAAGCTTCGCAGAATTCATCACAAGCTAACGTTCTTATGCTTTGCAAATTAAGCTCTTGATATTTTTGATCGGGAGAACCAACATGAAGAGTGCTCTGAGGGTTCACTTTATGAATTTCGTTGGATCGGGAGGACCAACATGAAGAGTGTTCAGAATGATCACTTCACAAACTTTCGTTGGATCGGGAGGAACAACATGAGTATTCTGAAGGTTCACTATATGAATTTTTGTTGGATCGGGAGGACCAACATGAAGACGGTTCTGAAGGTTCACTTCATGAATTTTAGTTGGATCGGGAGGACCAACATGAAGAGTGTTCTGAAGGTTCACTTTAAGAATTCCGTTGGATCAAGAGGACCAACATGAAGAGTGACTTGAAGGTTCACTTTACAAACTTTCGTTCGATCGAGGGAATCATGATGAGTGTTCTGAAGGTTCACTTTACGAATTCCGTTGGATTTGGAGAACCAACATGAAGAGTGTTCAGAATGTTCATTTCACATACTTTCGTTGGATCGGGAGGACCAACATGAAGAGTGTTCTGAAGGTTCACTTAACAAATTTCGTTGGATTGGGAGGCCAATATGAGTATTCTGAAGGTTGTCTTTATGAATTTTTGTTGGATCGAGAGAACCAGCATGAAGAATTTTCTGAAAGTTCACTTCATGAGTTTTCGTTGGATCGGGAGGACCAACATGAAGAGTTTTCTGAAGATTCACTTTATGAATATTCGTTGGATCGAGAGGACCAATATGAGGAGTGTTTGGAATGTTCACTTCACAATCTTTCATGGGATCGAGAGGACCAACGCTCTGAAGTGTTGACTCAACAAATTTTGTTGGAACGGGAGGACCAACATGAAAAGTGTTCGGAATGTTCAATTCACAATCTTTCATTGGATCGGGAGGACCAACATGAAGAGTGTTCACTTTACTTATTCCGTTGGATAGGGAGGTCCAACATAAAGAGTGTTCTGAAGGTTCACTTAACATACTTCCATTTAATCGGGAGGACCAATATGAAGAGTGTTTTGAAGGTTCACTTAACGAATTTTCGTTGGATCAGGAAAACCAACATGAAGAGTGTTCTGAAGGTTCACATTACGAATCCCGTTGGATCGGGAGGACCAACATGAAGAGCGTTCTGAAGGTTCACTTAACGAATTTCGTTGGATTGAGAGGACCAACATGAGTATTCTGAAGGTTGACTTTATGAATTTTTGTTGGATCGGTTGGACCAACATGAAGAGTGCTCTGAAGGTTCACTTCACGAATTTCTTTGGATTGGGAGGACCAACATGAACAGAGATTGGAAGGTTCACTTTGCGAATTTCGTTTCATCGGGAGAACCAACATGAAGAGTGTTCAGAATGTTTATTTCACAAAGTTTCGTTGGATAGGAAGGACCATCGTGAAGAGTGTTCTGAAGTTTGACTTTATGAATTTTTGTTGGATCGAGAGGACCAACATGAAGAGTGTTCATTCTGTTCACTTCACAACTTTCGTTGGATCGTTCGTTGAATGTTCTGAACGTTCACTTCATGAGTTTTCGTTGGATTGGGAGGACCAACATGAAGACGGTTCTGAAGGTTCACTTTACGACCATCTTGAGAGTTTTCTGAAGGTTCACTTCACGAATTCCGTTGGATCGGGAGGACCAACATGAAGAGTGTTCTGAAGGTTCACTTAACGAATTTCGTTGGATTGGGAGGACCAACATGAGTATTCTGAAGGTTGACTTTATGAATTTTTGTTGGATCAGGAAGACCAACATGAAGAGTGTTCTGAAGGTTCACTTCACGAATTTTCTTTGGATCGGGAGGATCAACATGAAGAATGTTCTTAAGATTCAGTTTATGAATATTCGATGGATCGAGAGGACCAACATGAAGAGTGTTTAGAATGTTCACTTCACTTTCATTGGATCAGAAGGATTAACGTGAAGAGTGCGCTGAAGGTTGATTTAACGAATTTTCGTTGGATCGGGAGGGCCAACATTAATGCGTAAAGGTTCTCGTGGCTACCCTAAGAGCTGATCAAATGGTGCACTTAGGCATTTCAGAAACCGTACCTCGCTGGACCTACGGGATTAAACGGCTACTGAGAATCAAGAAACCCCGAGAGGATGACTCTTAGACAAACTTTAAGATCAGCAAGAAAAAATGCTTCAGAGATTCGAAGGCCCAAGGCCACCGACCGAAAAAAGTCTGGAGAATATTGTGGATTGTGTGATTATCTAAGAGCGCGCCTTAACGTCTTTTTTTAGTGAAAGTATGGATTAGAACGAAAATATTCTGAAAATAATAGTTTTGCCTAAAAAATATGAATAAAATCTTCTGGACCCATTTGAGCAATTGATTGGTTTCTTGATCAAAAATCTTCAGATTTGTAATGGATACATGTACAAGGCTTGTAATATAGCTCAGCTGGCTCCTAAGCCTATATCCACGAGTTCAAGCCCTAGAGTAAACATCGAACTCAGTATTACGGTACCGGATAAGTTTTTCAATAATTGTCCGCCAACTGCAACATTGGTATAAGGTCGCAAATGTCATAAAGATCGAAACGAGAGAAAAATCATATACGCGCGTAACTGGCAGGATATTAAATTTTGATGAGGAATTAATGAAAAATAGCTTAATTGAAGTTGAATGAAACATACAAGGAAACATGTCGAAATTTTTTTCGCTTCCGCAATAGGTTCAAATCCTCAAAAACCTTCTGTTCCTGGAAGAGTGTGTGGGTATATGGGAAAATGATGGTGAAAAAAAAAGACTCACCTGCAGATGGTACAGGACCTTTCCATTGGATCCGTCGTCGTTGTCCGTGGCTTTGACCGTCATCACCAGGTAATCCGTCATTGCTAGGTTCTGAAAATAGAATTTTAATCAAAAACACTGCGTTAGCCAGACAGATTCGAGGGCAAACGAAATGTAATGGACGGGCATTTGGAAGCGTGGATTGACATCATTTTGATTGAAATTTTGTTCCAACCAATTGAGCCAATGAATTGATTGGACCTATTACAAGTTATAAGATAAATTATTTTTTCCCCTTAAAACTCTATCTACATATCTGTGAAATGGAATAATAAATTGAAATGGTTCTTTTTTTTATCATCTCTGCCTTTTGAGTTTTGGAGCAGTTGAATTGAAAATATTAGTAAGCATTTGAGAAATATGATAGAAAACCGTCGAAGGACTGAATCCCGAATTCTAACCCAACATTTGAATGTTGGCCAATTGTTCATAAGTAGATTGGACCTCCAAATTATTGGAAAGGGTCTCCTTGTACAGCGAGCATCGAAAACGTTTTTGACGGCTAGATTGGTTCATTCCAGAAACATGAAATCTACCGTAGAAAAAAAACGGACAGCAAAAGACCTGTTGCCAAAACTTAACATTAACAGCGAACAAGGTCTATAGGGCTAAGTGGTGTAATTATGAACAAGGCGTAATTCCGAACAAACGCCGTAAGCGCCATTATGGTCATAGTAGAGTCTCAAAACTGATCAAATGTGATAGTCTGTCATTTTATTGATGAGTTACAGTTACAACTTGCGAACCTAACTGTAAAATTTTTGTAGTTACAGTTATTAACAAAGTATATGTTTCTGAGAAACGAAAATCGTTTTGAGACGTGTCTTATCAATTGACTCCCTCGTCAATGTGAATGGAGATAAAATGTTGTTTTTAAAAGTTTTACGTTCAGTAATTGATGCTCCATGTGGTGTAATATGATTAAAAGTTGAAATTTTTTTTACCCACGACCAAAGAAGTGTTCTTATTTACCTCATACTTTCCAAGATGCGGGGTAATTATGAACACGTGTTTTCTCAGCATTGGTTTGTGATTAAAATTTACTTTTTACCTTCAAAAGCATGATAACCATCCAAATCCTGAAAATAAGCCTTAAACATCACTTCCATCTGTACCGTTGAGCCGTCAACACGTACGCCGGAGCATCGTATCGTTGCTGTGTACCTGCAGGAACATTTTACATTATTTATTTTTTCCTTACCTGTATTTCAATCAGCACTTTTCAGTGCTAAAATTATTTTCATTTTCTTTTATTCATATTTTCTCTTTTCTTTCCAGCATGGGGAAGTCATCGGCTGGCTCAAGGGCCGGTAGGAAACGGGTTGCCGAGCCTAATTCAGGTCCATCGCCCAAAAAAGTTGAAATTTCCAACTCATTCGATGTCCTTCATAACATCGGTGATGAGGAAATATTCATATTTAATTCTGATAAGAGTACTAAGAAACCTTCTTCTTCTTATACTCTTAAAAACGAAAAGATTCCACCAATAACGGTCACGATTCCCGACTTCAATGCCTTTCGAAAAGAAATCGTCACTTCCGTCAAGGATGTGAAGATTTCTTTTCAGATCGGTCGAAGGGGAACTGCTCGTATATTGGCGGAATCTTTTAATGATTTTCAAAAAATTTTAAATTATTTGAATAATAAAAAACACCATTTTTTTACGTACGACACTAGAGGTGATCGTCCTTTTAAAGTTGTACTTCGTGGTCTCACCGGCGATCAGACACCGGATGAGATCACAAATGAATTAAATTCTTTGTTAGGTTTTTCTCCAATTCAAGTAATTCAAATGAGGAAAAGAACCAACACGAATAATACCAGTAGTGTTGGTTTTGCTCCTGAGCATAAAGCTCCATTTTAAAAAGGATCAGGTTAATAATTTGCAAATTCTTGAAAAGGCTCGTCTTATGTTTCATTGTCGAGTCAAATTCGAACCTTTTCGTAAATCTTCTACCAATTTTTTACAAAACATTATGCAATGTCGTCGTTGTCAAGCTTTTTGTCATGGCACTAAAAATTGTAGAATGAATGCCAGATGCATGTTTTGCGGCTCATTCGATCATGAAAAATCTAAATGCCTTTTTGGTGGTGATAAGCCAAAAACAGAATTTTTTAAGTGTGCGAATTGCGCAGGTAATCATTCCTCGAATTCTCTAGACTGTCCCGTTAGGGCAAAAATTGTTGCTTCTAGGAAAAACCCCAAAGTTTCCAGAAAAGTTTCTTCTCCTCCTTCCTCTTTTTCGTCTTCACACGTCAGACCGGCAAACAACCTGCCTGTTCGCAGTCAGCCTCGGCCTGCATTGGAATCACGTCTTGGTAATGCTCGAAGTGATTTTAATGTTACCTGGGCTGATTCTGCGCCCCAGACTCGTTGTTTATCGTTCTCAGAGGTAGTTGAAAATGGGTTTCCCTCTTCAGGTTTAACTAATAAAAATGGGAAAAAACCAAGTCTCAACGTTCATGCGAAGGCTTGGGAAAATCCCCGAAATTCAAATACTTGTTCTTCTCCTTCATTTTCTGATCCTAACAATTTTGTTGATTTGGGTGAGATTACTGAGGAAAAATTAAAATTTTTGCATCAAAATTTAATGGAAATGATGCAACTTATGTTGAAAGCAAATTCAATGTTTGAAGCTTTCCAAACTTCTTTTAATTATGCTAACAAAATTATTATGACTTTACGATTCCCTCATGGATCCAAATAGATGTTTAAATATTATGAATTGGAACGCTAGATCTTTGCTGGCTAACCAAGATGAATTCTTTTTATTTTTGAAAACTCAAAACATACATATTGCTGCCATCACTGAAACTTTTTTAAAGCCAGACAATAACTTGAAAAGCAATGCTTTCTTTAAAATTTTACGAAATGATCGACTTGATCGACAAGGTGGGGGTGTAGCTATTGTCATCAATAGTCGTCTCAAATTTAGACTTCTTCCTTCTTTCAATACAAAAGTCTTAGAAACAATTGGAGTTGAATTAGAAACTTCTATGGGGAAAATTATAATTGTTGCCGCATACTTGCCTTTTCAATGTAGCGGTGAACAGAAAAATTTTTTGAAGGGAGATTTACAAAAACTCACCAGAAATAACTCTAAATTTTTTATTATTGGTGACTTTAATGCAAAACACCGATCTTGGAATAATATTTCATCAAATTCTAATGGGAATATTTTGTTTAATGATTGCTCTGCAGGTTATTATACTGTTGGATATCCTAATGGGCATACTTGTTTTTCTTCAATTAGAAATCCCTCCACAATTGATTTGGTTCTAACGGATTTAGGCGAGCATTGTAGTCAATTAGCTACTCATGCGGACCTCGATTCAGACCACCTTCCAGTAACATTTTCTTTATCCCAAAGTCCCATTGAAAACCCTTTAAAATCAACTTTTAACTTTCAAAAGGCTAACTGGGAGCGATATATGAATTTTATTGAACGTAATTTAGATGTAAACGTTCCACTGAATTTAATAGAAGATATTGATTTGGCTGTAGAAAATTTGACAACTTCAATAGTCAATGCTAAAGCCGCTTCAATACCTAAAGTTAAACGTAAATTTAATCAACCTTTAATTGATGATGATCTTCAGTTTTTGATACGACTGAAAAACATTCGTCGACGCCAATTTCAACGAACTAGGGATCCTTATTTGAAATTAATTTATTGCGACCTTCAAAAAGAGATCAAACGTCGTTTAAATTTCATTCGTAATGAAAATTTTGCTAAAGCAGTAGAGGACATAAAACCCTACTCAAAGCCATTTTGGAAATTAACTAAAATTCTAAAAAAGCCCCAGAAGCCAATTCCTACTTTGAAAGATGGGGATAAACTTTTTTTAACTAATTCAGAAAAAGCTCAAAAATTAGCCCAACAATTTGAGTCTGCTCATGATTTTAATTTAAACGTTGTTAGTCCAATTGACGCTCAAATTTCCCTAGAATTTGATGATATTCTTTCAAAGCAAAATGTGTTTGAAAGTTCTTGTGAGACAAATATTGATGAACTTAAATTGATTTTCAAAAAATTTAAAAATATGAAAGCTCCGGGGGAAGATGGGATTTTCTATATTCTTATTAAAAAGTTGCCTGAAAGTACTTTAAATTTTTTAGTTAAAATCTTCAACAAATGTTTTCACTTGGCTTATTTTCCCAATAAATGGAAAAATGCCAAAGTAACTCCAATTTTGAAACCTGGAAAAAGTGCTTCAGAGCCTTCAAGTTATCGACCAATTAGTTTGCTTCCTTCTTTAAGTAAACTATTTGAGAGAGTTATTTTGAATAGAATGATGATTCACATTAATCAGAATTCTATTTTCCCTGATGAACAATTTGGTTTTCGTCATGGACATTCTACTACACATCAACTTTTGAGTGTAACTAATATGATTAACGCTAGCAAATCTGAAGGTTATTCAACTGGTGTTGCTCTTCTTGATATTGAAAAAGCTTTTGACAGTGTTTGGCACAAAGGTTTAGTAGCTAAATTAGCTCGATTTGATTTTCCTGTATATCTCACCAAAATTATTCAAAATTATTTGACTAGCCGAACCTTACAAGTAAGCTATCAAAATTCATGCTCTGAAAGGACACCCATTAGAGCTGGTGTCCCTCAGGGTAGTATACTTGGGCCAATTTTATATAATATTTTTACTTCTGATCTTCCTGATGTACCAGAAGGAAAAGGTAGAAGATTATTTGCTGATGATACTTTGCTTTCAGCCAAAGGTCGAAATTTACGGGTGGTACGCAGTAGATTGCAACAAAATTTAAATTCCTTTTTGAATTACTTGAAAATGTGGAAAATGTCTCCTAACGCTTCCAAAACTCAACTTATTTTATTTCCCCATAAGCCAAAAGCAAATTTTTTAAAACCTAATGAAAATCATTCCATAACTTTGAATGGGGTTTCATTAGAATGGTCTGATCACGTGAAGTACTTGGGACTTACACTTGATCGGAATCTTACTTTTAAAAATCACATTGAAGATATTCAATCTAAATGTAATAAATACACTAAATCTCTTTATTCTCTCAT